>NC_083577.1:39017197-39179697 GCF_027579695.1 Neoarius graeffei
ATGAAGTATATATTTAATTTTGTAACTAAACATTTATATAGATATTTATGAAGTGTGTGTGTGTGTATGTATGTGTGTCTGTGTGTGTGTGTGTATATATGTATATATGTGTGTGTATATATATATACTATGTGTGTGTGTATGTATATATATATATATATATGGTATGTAGTATATATTTATTTTTGTAATTATATATTTATATGGATAATCATGAAGTGTATATATGGTATAATTTTTATTGGTGTATTAATGTAGTTTGGATTTCGGGGTAGTTAAAAAGGGGTGGGAAATTAAAAAAAGTATTGTACTTCTTCCCACTCCTTTTTCGAACAATGTGCGGTGTATTGTAATGTCTTAGCTCTTTGTTATTTTATTTATTCTTTTTTGTCACTTCATTTTCTTTCTTTTGTATGTACAAATAGTTACATACATTTTTATACATGTTCGAAATAAATAAATTCATTCATTCATTCATTCATTCATTCATTCATTCATAGAATTAATCCCTAAAAGTTCTACCTTGTCCGAATTAGACCACACTGTAAAAAAAAATTTGTTGTTTTAACTTAAAAAAGTTAGTGCAAGGGCTGCCTTAAAATTTTGAGTTCACTGGAATTCACATAGTAAGTTAAATTGTTGTGAACTTACTATATTAATTTCAGTGAACTCAAAATTTTAAGGCAGCCCTTAAGGCAACCCTTGCACTAACTTTTTTAAATTAAAACAACAAATCATTTTTTACAGTGCAGAACATATTTGGGCATTGATTGAGTGAGTGAGTGAGTGAGTGAGTGAGTGAGTGAGTGAGTGAGGGAGGATCATCTAGCCACCCTACCCCACAGACAGGCACATGCAGGGAGTGACCAGTATTTTCCAGATGCTTCTCTAGCTCCTTCAGTGTTGTTGAGGGAATTTTGGCAGCCTCCCTGAGTTTGGACAGGACATCCTGTTCTTGGTAATGTCACTGTGGTGCCCCATTTTCTCCACTTGTTGATAATATATTCACAGTGTTTCATGATACAGTTAATGTTTTGGAAATTCTTTTATACTCCTCTCCTAATCAGTATCTTTTCACAATCAGATCCTCTAGCTGCTTTGTAAGCTCTTTGTGAATCCTATCTTCAGCAGGCAGATAAAACCAAAAAAGGTCAAGAAAATCAGATAGAAAACAGCTGATCTATTATTTGGAGTTATTGAGAATCATTTAATTGATGACAGGTGTATCATATTATAATTACTTTTAAGCATGAGTTGGAATGTGATTGGTGAATTGTCAGGCACGGTCACATGCCCCCTTATAAAAAAAAGTGTGTGCAGAGAGCTGGGAGAGAAAATGGCAGTTAAGCAGCTACTTGGAACAGCTCTGCCTGCATTCAACATTTATTTGACATTTTCAGACTAAATCAGTGCTTTTGGATTCATGGAGCCGCCCGTACAGGTTTCTAACTTGATACCTGCTATATTTACTGCAAATATGGTAAAATCGGGCAAACAACAAGGCAAAAAACCTGAAGGTGAAAGTAGTGAGCTAGCATTGAACTTGACTAGCAATGATGATGGAGACAGCAGCCCTGTGTCTCTAGTCAACATACAGAAACTACTTGCAGGCATGGAAGAGCGAATTATTACAGATCTGACAGCACAAATTTCTTCCAACCATGCAAATATCGCTAAACACGGCCAGGCAATCCAGTGCATCGAGACTTCAATGAATGACTTTCAGGACAAAATAACTACACTGGAATCCACTGTTGGCTATCTTTCAAAGGAGAACGAACACCTAAAGCTAAAACTAGAGGACCTCGAGAATAGATCCAGAAGATGCAACATATGTATTACGGGCATACCAGAAGGAGAACAAGGGGCAAAACCCACCTCTTTTATCGAATCCTGTCTGCAAGAAATATTCGGGGCTGGCGCCTTCCCCCGTCCCATGGTCGTTAATAGAGCACATAGACTAGCCATCCGGAGAAGACAAGAGGGCGCACCACGTCCCTTCATAGCATGCATACATCACTTCCAGATGAAGCAACAAATAATGCAGCTTGCCCGGGAGAGGGACTCCCTGGATTACAAGGGGTCGGAGGTCCACATCTTTGGAGACTACAGTGCAGAGGTAGCAACAAAGCGAGCCGCCTTCACCCCGATAAAAGCCCAGTTGAAAAAAGCTAGGTTATGCTTCAGTCTACTCTTCCCTGTTAAACTCCGGGTGAACATCAACGGTGCCAAGCATGAGTTCAATACACCAACCGAAGCCGCTGCCCTTTTGGAAACTAGACAACCGCCACAACAGGAATGACACTACTACCACCAAGATTACTAATAAAGTTAATCCAGGTCTGCTGGACTGTCCGGTGAGTGCGCAAAGGCACTTGCCTAGACTACTATATATAATTATATATATTTTTTTCCTCATGCTGCATTGTAGCCACTGCCAAGAGTTCAAGAATTTTGTTGTGAAAGTTTGTTGAAATTGGTTTGAAATTATTAAGAAAGCTTCATCCATTTTGGACTTGGTTACCGTTATAGCTTTCTTAAAGTTGTTACCGCTACATTATGGAACTGGACTGTATCTTTACTCTATGTTAACCTTTGATATTAGCACTTAACTGATATCCACTAGCAGAAGCCTGCTTCTGAGTGATAGGCCACAACTTGGTTGCACTCAATGCTATTCAAACTGCCTTATCATGCATTTTGTATGAATGAAATAATATAAATATTTTATTTATTTATTTATTTATTTATTTTCATTTACCTCCTCAACTAATATTAAGTTTAGCTCACATTAGACTAATAGTTCATTCAGTGAACTGCTGACTGTTGGAGATATACATCTTAACTGGTTTGATATACAACATAGATAGCCTAGCGTATATGACAAGGTAATGTTCATGTCACTGCTATTTTGAGACCTACAGGGTAATGGTTTACTATAAACAGCATGTTCCCCTTTTTTTCATATAGACAGGGTTAAAAGTGTAAAAAGTGCAAACTAGAAGTAAGCACAAGTGCATAAGGGTAACTGGGATGGGATGGGGCTCACAGGTACATTGTTTATTCTCCTTATTTCCCCTCCCTCTCTCTTTCTTCTCTTTTCCTTTGTCTTTTCTATCTTTTCCTCCCCTCTGTCTTCCAGCTCTGCCTCTGCTTCTCTTATTATCCCCCTTTAAGTAGATCTACCAAGATCATGGGCAACCCCATTAAGTTCATATCTTGGAATGTAAAAGGGGTCAATAACCCAATTAAAAGACGGAGAGTCATGTCTCATCTCCAACAGTTGAAGGTGGACATAGCGTTTTTACAAGAAACCCATCTTTGTAATAATAATATTGCTGGTCTGAAACAACACTGGGTTGGTCAGGTGTTCCACTCTACATTTAATGCAAAAGCAAGAGGTCCAGCCATTTTAATGAATAAAAACATATTTTTTGAGTCCAAAGAGATAATGATCCTAATGGACAATACACTATAGTAGTTGGACAACTCTTTGCCAATCATGTGATTCTGGTTAACATAATATATGCACCTAACTTTGATGACAGTTTTTTGAGAAAATATTTTCTTTAATACCTAATTTGGACAATAATTTTCTTTTAATAGGAGGGGATTTCAACCTTGTACTGGATGTTACGTTGGATAGGTCGTCCAACACTTCCCAAAATCTTTCTAGATCTGCGGGAGTGGTGAAGGATTTCATGAATCAGTGTGGCCTCTCAGATGTGTGGAGGTTTCAGTTTCCCCACACCAAAGCTTATTCATTTTTCTCTAATGTACACCACACCTACACCCGCATTGATTACTTTCTATTTGATAAACTGTTATCTAAAGTCAAGGCCATTTCATATAATAGTATTGTTATTTCTGTTCATAGTGCCATTGTGCTTGACTTGGACATTCCAAACCGACCACCCGTTAACAGGATTTGGAGATTGAACTCTCTACTATTATCAGATGACACATTTGTAGAACTAATTTCAAACCAGATTCAGTTTTTCCTAGAAACAAACACCTCCCCAGAGATCTCACATGCAACATTGTGGGAAACGCTTAAAGTATATATACGAGGGCAAATTATAACATTCATCTAAAGTCAAAAAAGAAAAAAGTTTAAAATTGACAGAGATCTCACAATGAACCCTTGATATTGACTCAAAATATGCTCACTCCCCAGACCCGGATCTTTACAAGGAACGTTTGAGGCTACAATCTGAATTCAACCTTCTTTCTACTGATGAGGCTACACATCTTATTTTGAAATCCAGACATAATGTCTACGAACATGGGGACAAAGCGAGTAGATTATTAGTATGGCAAGCAAGACAAGCAGCTGCCTCCCACTCCATCACAAAGATCCAGTCACACACAGGAAAGATTCTGACAGATCATAACGACATAAAGCATTTCAAGACTTTTATGTGAACCTTTACACATCAGAATGTAGGAATGATGAACTTCTATGTACGTTCTTTGAAAATCTTACTGTCCCAACTGTGTCAGAGGAACAAAATAGTAATCCGAGCGAAGACATTTCGACTTCTGAGATAATTACAGCCATTAAATCAATGCAAAATAACAAGTCCCCCGGACCTGATGGATACACAGTTGAATTCTATAAAAAGCTTTCCCCATCAATTGGCCCCAATTCTGCAAGCAATGTTTAAAGAGGCACTTTCCTCAAGCAGCCTGCCTATGACACTGAGGCAGGCCTCTATTACACTGTTGGCAAAAAAGGATAAAGATCCATTACTGTGCATGTCCTACTGACCTATCTCTTTGCTAAATGTTGATTTCAAAGTACTGACCTATCTCTTTGCTAAATGTTGATTTCAAAGTGCTATTCAAAGTTTAAGCAAAGTGCTTGGAGAATGTGGTCCCAGACGTTGTTTCACCCGACCAAACAGGCTTTGTTCAGGGCAGACATTTGTACTCAAATTTAAGAAAGCTATTTAATATCATCCATTCAACTGGGTCAAAGTGCCCAGAGGTAGTAACTTCTCTTGATGGCGAGAAGGCCTTTGACCGAGTTGAGTGGGGATACCTATTCTTCACGCTCAAAAGGTTTGGCTTTGGGGACAGTTTTATATCCTGGATTAAGCTGCTTTATTCTTCACCGTTAGCATCTGTTGTTTCCAATAGCACGCAGTCTTGTTACTTTTCACTAGGAAGAGGGACGAGACAAGGATGCCCCCTTTCCCCACTCCTATTTGCACTGGCTATTGAGCCCCTAGCGATAGCTCTTCGACTCTGCAAGGACTTTAAAGGTGTGCAGCGGAGGGGGCAAGAGTTTAAAGTTTCTCTATATGCGGATGATTTGCTTTTATATGTATCTAATCCAGCCTTATCACTTCCTTATATTTTAGATATCCTGAATCGATTTGGGAAAATATCTGGATATAAAATAAATCTTCAAAAGAGTGAACTTTTGCCTCTCAACTCAATAGCAGCTGCGCTCCCCTCTGACCTTTTCCCCTTTAAAACAGTCCAAGAGGGCTTCCAATATCTAGGTGTTGAGGTCACTCTCAGTCTTTCAACTACCTTCACAAGGAATTTCACTGCCCTTTTAAAAAAGTGTAAACAGGATATGACCCGCTGGGCCTCATTATCATTATCATTAGCGGGGCAAGTCAGTCTGATTAAAATGATGATACTGCCAAAGTTTTTATATCTTTTCCGAAATATCTCATCTCATCTCATTATCTCTAGCCGCTTTATCCTTCTACAGGGTCGCAGGCAAGCTGGAGCCTATCCCAGCTGACTACGGGCGAAAGGCGGGGTACACCCTGGACAAGTCGCCAGGTCATCACAGGGCTGACACATAGACACAGACAACCATTCACACTCACATTCACACCTACGGTCAATTTAGAGTCACCAGTCAACCTAACCTGCATGTCTTTGGACTGTGGGGGAAACCGGAGCACCCGGAGGAAACCCACGCGGACACGGGGAGAACATGCAAACTCCACACAGAAAGGCCCTCGCCGGCCCCGGGGCTCGAACCCAGGACCTTCTTGCTGTGAGGCGACAGCGCTACCCACTACACCACCGTGCCGCCCCTTTTCCGAAATATCCCCATCTTAATTAAAAAAATATTTTTTCAAAACACTAGATAAAACTATTATCCCTTTTATTTGGGGGAATAAATCAAGCCAAATCAGCAAGACCATGCTCCAGAGATCAAAGCGCACTGAAGGTCTGGCGTAACCTAACTTTCTTTTTTATTACTGGGCATGTAATATTCAGAAGTTGATTCATTGGGTGGAAGATGCATCCATCACTAAAAAGGCAGATTGGGTGCAACTTGAATTTGCATCATGTCCCACACTCACCTCACTAGTGTGTTTAAGTTTACCTCTGCTTAGCAGTAATTGGAGTCCAAATGTAATAGTTAACAACTCAATACGAATTTGGGTACAATTCAGAAGACATTTTGGGCTCCAAGGAGCTTCCACCCTCTCTCCTATCACATTAAACCATATGTCCACCCCCTCATGTATAGACCCTGCATTTAATTTATGGTTTAACAAAGGGATTAAAGCAATCCATAGCCTATATATAGATGTATTTGCATCTTTTTCTCAACTGTCCCAAACCTATGATTTACCCAAAACACACTTCTTTTGTTACCTTCAGATTACAAGTTGTGAAGAAGACATTCACCTCATTCCCAGAGAAACCACTAAAGACACAGTATGATTCTATTCTTGAGCTGAATTCAAACTGGAAAGGACTGATATCATAAATTTATGAGTCTATTAGTAACATTAATCCACATTCAACTGAACATTTAAAAATGGCCTGGGACAATGATCTGGGAGTAGTCCTGACAGAGGACCAATGGGAGTCAATCTTAGACCTAGTACATACATCATCTACATCTGCCCTACATGGTTTATTACAATTGAAAGTAGTACATAGGGTTCATTTAACCAATGCTAGATTGGCAAGAATTTATCCGAACGTTGAACCATCATGCCCTAGATGTAGAGGTCAGCCAGCAGATTTAATACATATGTTTTGGTTATGCCCAAACCTCTCCTTCTTTTGGCTAGATATTTTTAAAGCTTTTAGTGAGATGTTTGGAATACAATTTGACCCTGACCCTATCTGTGCCCTCTTTGGACTAATACCAGTGGAATCCCAAGATCTTTTACCAAATAAAGCCTATGTGGTCATAGCTTTCACAACACTTCTTGCAAGGCATCTGATTCTTTTAAAATGGAAGCAACAGGCTCCCCCATCCTTTTCAAAGTGGATCAAAGATGTGTTGTATTTTTTGAAGTTGGAGCAAATTAAATACACACTCAAAGGGTCTTCACAAACTTTTAATCGAGCTTGGAGACCTTTTTGGAACTACTATGACTCTCTACAAGAACCTCTTGATGTAGAGTAATGCAACACTGCCCCCTCCCCATTTTTCTTATTCAGAGAATGCAGCAGAGAGCACCCCCCCCCCACACACACACACACCACATTTCTCTCTTTTCCTTTTTTCTCTCTTCTTTCTTCTTCCCCTTTTTTATTATTGTTTAGTCTTGTTTTGTGGATATATTCTACAATCTGTAGTCCTATACTGGGTGATAGGGAAGGTGGGTGGGAGGGAGGGATGGGGAGATTTGTGATTTGTAACACCATATTTGACAGATGTTATGATTCTGTATGTACAGATTGATGACAATTATATGATTTATATGTGAGATTTATTGAAAATCAATAAAAGTGCACACTTATGCAACTTTGACAATTACATAATTTTTTTCCCCCGTAAACTTTTCTATTTCTTTTTCACTGAAATTTTGTTGGTCACATTAATTGGTCTGACATCATTCATCTTGATTTTTATTTTTTTTACATCATAAAAACCTGCAATTTTAACAGGGGTGTGTAGAATTTTTATATCCACTATACTTGATCTCTCTCCAGCACTCTTTGTGACAGCATCCCTGCGTGCATTTGAGCATCGTTTCCCTGCTGATGATCTCTATTTTTGGATATCTAATTTCTCCTTCACTTGATTAAGCTGCTTTTATCTGTTTGTCTGATGTTCCTACTCTGTTTGATCACAGTTTGCTAATAAACAATTTGCACTTAGATCCATGTGTCCAACCTGGACACAAGTATTCCACGCTGAATACAGATGTAAACGCTAGCAAGGCTGAAACCCTGCTTTCTGAAATGACCCCTTTAACCTCAGTGAACTCCAACAGCTCAATAGTAATATAGTTGTTAAATTCTCACCCGCAGTGAATATTCACTCTCAGGCACTAAAACACCACCTGCTGCCTCCCGCTTTGGCGTCTCCCTGTTTTTCGTGTACACATCAACAGGGATCTTGATATCATAGGGGTTCTTCTTGAAGTCAAATTCTAATTCTCCTGAAGATCTTCTGCAGCAGAATAAATAGAAGTGGAAACAAAAATTATGGTCAAATTTCTTACAAACCAAAATATTGCTCTTGGCCCTAAGCAGTTTAACTTAATAAGGTATGCGGCCATGTATAAAAAATATTTGCACCACATTTCAAATTACTCAAAACTAGTTCTACTAATATAGTAAAACGATATTAGAGTACAATAAAATGCCATACCAGTATTCCAACACATCTTTAATCTAAACAGGTCTCTCTGATAAAACTATAGTAGAGCAAATCAGATTCTCTGCATGTTCACCTGCGTAGGTTCCAGATGATGATATGGGTTCCACTTGAGTTGGGGTACAACCTGTCAATGATTCTGAACTGAGAGAGCAGTTCTTCACTGGTGTTAAAGAGAGAATGTTTCAGGATATCAGAGAGACTCTCTACATGCTCCGGTGCAGGACTGAGTGAACAGTGAGGTTAAAGACCAAACTGTACAGAGGTAATCTCTCAGGAAAAATGTATTTAGCTTTCTACCTTTATAAACTTAACCTCCCATCCCACTGGCAGGTCCAATACACGCAGCACATTCCTCACCTTATACAGTGGTGCTTGAAAGTTTGTGAAACCTTTAGAATTTTTTATATTCCTGCATAAATATGACCTAAAACATCAAATTTTCACACAAGTCCTAAAAGTAGATAAAGAGAACCCAGTTAAACAAATAAGACAAAAATATTATACTTGGTCATTTATTTATTGAGGAAAATGATCCAATATTACATATCTGTGAGTGGCAAAAGTATGCGAACCTCTAGGATTAGCAGTTAATTTGAAGGTGAAATTAGAGTTAGGTGTTTTCAATCAATGGGATGACAATCAGGTGTGAGTGGGCACCCTGTTTTATTTAAAGAACAGGGATCTATCAAAGTCTGACACTTCCACAAATGTGTTGTGAAGATATCATGGCATGAACAAAGGAGATTTCTGAGGACCTCAGAAAAAGCATTGTTGATGCTCATCAGGCTGGAAAAGGTTACAAAACCATCTCGAAAGAGTTTGGACTCCACCAATCCACAGTCAGACAGATTGTGCACAAATGGAGGAAATTCAAGACCATTGTTACCCTCCCCAGGAGTGGTCGACCAACAAAGATCACTCCAAGAGCAAGGCGTGTAATAGTCGGCGACGTCACAAAGGACCCCAGGGTAACTTCTAAGCAACTGAAGGCCTCTCTCACATTGGCTAATGTGAATGTTCATGAGTCCACCATCAGAAGAACACTGAACAACAATGGTGTGCATGGCAGGGTTGCAAGGAGAAAGCCACTGCTCTCCAAAAAGAACATTGCTACTCATCTGCAGTTTCCTAAAGATCACGTGGACAAGCCAGAAGGCTATTGGAAAAATGTTTTGTGGACAGATGAGACCAAAATAGAACTTTCTGGTTTAAATGAGAAGCATTATGTTTGGAGAAAGGAAAACACTGCATTCCAGCATAAGAACCTTATCCCATCTATGAAACATGGTGGTGGTAGTATCATGGTTTGGGCCTGTTTTGCTGCATCTGGGCCAGGACGGCTTGCCATCATTGATGGAACAATGAATTCTGAATTATATCAGCAAATTCTAAAGGAAAATGTCAAAGAATGGCCAAGTACTGACCTTAATCCAATCAAAATGTTGTGGAAGGACCTGAAGCGAGCAGTTCATGTGAGGAAACCCACCAACGTCCCAGAGTTGAAGCTCTTCTGTATGGAGGAATGAGCTAAAATTCCTCCAAGCTGGTGTGCAGGACTGATCAACAGTTACTAGAAATCTTTAGTTGCAGTTATTGCTGCACAAGGGGGTCACACCAGCTACTGAAAGCAAAGGTTCACATACTTTTGCCACTCACAGATATGTGATATTGGATCCTTTTCCTCAATAAATAAATGATCAAGTATCATATTTTTGTCTCATTTGTTTAATTGGGTTCTCTTTATCTACTTTTAAGACTTATGTGAAAATCTGATAATGTTTTAGGTCATATTTATGCAGAAATCTAGAAAATTCTAAAGGTTTCACAAACTTTCAAGCACCACTGTAGCTACATATATTTCATATTACTTTTACTCATACAACTAATTTATAGTAATTACTGTGTAATATGCTATAATATAAAATCAATAAACTGAAGAACAATTTTGCAGTTTAAGTGGTTAGGTAGTTGGCTATAACTGGTTTTATCACTTTTAACCATGTTATCTCTTGCAGTTATAAATGTTCCTGCAATGCAAATTTTATATTCAATATTTCTGTCCAACATTCATATGAAATTGATCCATCTGTTTCTAGGTAAAGGATATCAGTCTGTTTTGTGCGGGTAAACATGACAATAGGCACCATAATATCCTGTGCTCCTATCTCCTCGAGATAAGTCTGTGACAGGAGCCCCACACACATGGTTTCGCCATTCTTTGAGAACACTATGGCATCCTTCCCCAAGCGCATGGAGCCCGACTTAAAACCATTACCATAAAGACCCACGGAAACATGACCTTTTACTGCCTCCTTATGACTGAAGCCAAAACTGAGAGAGAGAAAGAGAGAGAGAAAGAGAGAGAGAGAGAGAGAGCAAGCACTCGGTCAGTAAAAGAGAAACAGTATACTGTTTACAGTTAGTATCTAGTCTCCATTGTTAAAATGAATTGCTGGATGATGTAATTGCACTCTGAAGGATAAGGCAGTCTTCATGAATACAATCATACCTGAGCATTTTGTGCATCTTTTCATAGTCCATGCCTTTTCCATTGTCTGTGAAGGTGAGGCAGTCCAGACCTTTGACCTCTGTTTTATTAATCCAGATTTTTTTTGCACTGACATCTGGGTCATAAGCATTGTCTGTCAATAGGGGGGAAAACACTGTTTCATGTGTTCTCAGGAGTGTTGATGTTCTTAACCAGCTCTAAAAATCATAAACCTAAGTTAACCTTGAAAAAAAACAAACACTTAATTTCATCTTCAGTAATCTATACTGTAAACATTACATATCTCTCTCTCCCTCACACACACACACACACACACACAGGACTCTCCTGCTGTGCGGTGGCAAGACTACTTCAGGGGGAAACCAAGGTTGTGTTGTTTTGGGCAGGTGAGAAAATAAGCAGATATTTAAATTAAGAACTAGACCTACTGGTCTGATAAATGTATTAAAAGCAAATGCACTGTCCATACTGCTTAGAGTTTACTGATTAGAGTTTATTTAAAACATATGGGGTAATATGGGTATATTAACAGGGATACAGGGGGTGTGGGTGTTGTGCAAACAAGTCCAAGGTGTAATCCTAGTTGTTTTCCTGGTTGAGAGCCTGAATGGCCTGTGGGAAGAAGCTCCTCCTCATTCCTTCTGTGTTGGTCTTCAGGGAGCAGAAGCACATCCCTGACCACAACAGAGAGAAGAGTCCATTTTTCTGATGCCCTTTATTATCTTTCTGGTCTTGCTCCAGCACCACTTGCTGTAGACAGACTGCAGGACATTGTGGATGGAATACTCAGCTGATCGCCCCACTCTCTGGAGAGTTCACCTATCCTGCTTGGTGCTGTTCCCAAACCAGGCTGTGATGCTTCCTGTCAGGATGCTCTCAATGGTGCAACTGTAGAATTTCCTTAGCACCTTTAAAGTCTCTTAAGCATTGATGGTGGTAAAGACACTGACGGACCTTCTTCACCAGGGTGTTCATATGACAGGTCTCGCATGATGTGAAGATGAAGGTACTGGAAACTGTCCACTCTCTCCACTGGGGTCCCACTGATGTACATTCCTAATAAAACAATTACTAAGAAAACAGGAGACAAAGCATGGTTCAATGAAAATGCAGGACAGCCTCTAGAAAGAAACGTAGACTCTTCCTCAAGCTGAAGGAACAGAATGACTCCAGTAAGAAGAAATTCAAGAAAGCAAGACAAGACTGCAGTAAAGCTGAGAAAGAGGCAAAAAGGAAGCATGATGCCAAACTTAAAGAGGACCTAACTGACAACAATTTCAGCAGCAAGAAATGGTGGGGAGTCATTAATTATCTTGCCAGCAGGGCTGCTCAATCTGACATACCAGTTATTGTACAAGATGTGTTGCCCACATCACTGCCAAGGGAAAAGCTGAAGTATTTTGTAAGACATTTGCAGAGAAGTGTCACCTTTCCGATGGAGATGCTTCCTCCCCACAGGTGGGCAAACAAAATGTTGCAGCATCATCTTCAAGCCTAAGGTCATCAAATGCTTGTTGAAACAACTTGTTCTAGACAAAGCAACTGGTCCTGCCCATATACCAGCTAGAGTTCTCAAAGAGTGCAGTGCAGAACTTGCTAGTCCTGTGTCGCCTCTTTCATCTCTGCTTCGCACACAGAGTATTCCCAAGTCAGTGAAAAACTGCCACAGTTATTCCCATGCACAAGAAGGGCTCCAAATCTGACCCATCCAAATGGGTCCTATTTCACTACTTCTCATCATTCTTTCACAGACATGGAACACCTCCTTGGACAAGGGAGAGGTAATATGTGCGATAGCTATAGACATAAAAGGAGCTTTTGACAAGGTGTGGCATAATGGGCTTCTAACCAAGTTAAAGTCAAAAGGAGTATTAGGAATGCTGCTGAAACGGCTGCAGAGCTACCTGAGTGAAAGGTCAATGACAGTCGTGTTATCAGGCCAGAGTTCTGAAGCATCTCCCATCAACACTTCTGTGCCCCAGGGGTCCATTCTTGGGGCATTTCTGTTCTCTGTCTTCACTGATGACCTTGTAGATGTTTCTGAGAAAAAAATTTTCTTGTATGCTGATAACTCAAATTTTTATGCTCCAATATATTCACCTGAGGACAGCAACTATGTAGCAGCCAGCCTCAACAGAGACCTTGAAAGGATGAAGGCCTGGGCTGACAAGTGGAAGGTCACATTGAGCCAGCAAAGTGTAAGTCAAGGATAGTGTCAAGAAGGAGAACTCCACCTACCATAAGGCTGTACTTTGGTGACTGTCAGTTAGCAGTCCAAGAAGAACTTGAAATCCTTGCCATTATTATTGACAGTAAACATTCATGGTCAAAGCACATATCATACATTGCTACCAGAGCTGGACAGAAGCTTGGCACCCTGAGAAAAGTTGCCAACAAGCTTGATCCAAGAGGCAGAGCAACAGTATATAAAGCACAGGTTCACAGCATAATGGAATATGCATGTTTGAGCTGGATGTGTGCTTCCTCAGCTACTCTATCCTTATTAGACAACATCTGAAGATCATAGGTATAGATGAAGCCACTGCCCACACCCAATTTTCCATTCCTAGCCTGTCCCACAGACGCCAAGTCACTGCATTATCAGTATTATACCAGGCACTGTCCAACAGATCTTCGCATGTACTCCCTCCTCCACTGAAAAGACATGTGACAAGGTCTAGTACCTCAATGCCAGACCATGCACTCACCATACCGGATGCGAGAACCAACTGACTGGACAGAGGCTTCATCCACTCAACTGTGCGTGTCTGGAACAGTCTTCCTGATCACATTGTTGACAAGATATCTATATCTGTCCTTGACTCCTTTAAAGGATGTGCACATGGATTTCTCCTAAATAGACCTTAAGTCATTATTGTTTATTTTTTATTTTAGCATATTGAATTATTTTCTTTTCTTGTGTTTCTGGAGCTGCAGTGAACCATTTGATTGGCCCAGTGGGAAACCTCTTTTACCCCTTTTCCACCAAATCAGTTCCAGGGCTGGTTCGGGGCCAATGCTGGTGCTGGTTCACAACTTGTTCAACTTGCGAGCCAGCTGAGAACCAGTTTGCTTTTCCATAGCTCAGGGTGCTAAGGGGAGCCACATCATTACATCGCTGTATACGTCAGTTACTTCGCTGCGTTTGCATAAACTTTGGCTCAAACATCGAAGCAACAACAACACGGAAAAGAAGCAGCAGCAACAACAATGGATGACTTTGCATTTGTACAGCTACTTCTCGTCGCTTAAAAATGGCGACCTTTCGTGGTCTTGCTATTGTTGTTGGTCTTAACAACTCCACCCCCCCCCCCCACTGACATAAGCAGTTCTTTTCTCTGGCCCAGCAAAGAGTTGGTGCTAGCCTGGAACCAGTTTTTCTGGCCCCAGAGCCAGTTCTTTGTCAGTGGAAACAGAAAACCCGGTTCCAAACTAAGCACTGACCCCGAACCAGCCCTGGAACTGCTTTGGTGGAAAAGGGGCATTTGTTGCTCTGCTGGGCTATTGTTCACATGTGCAAATTACATACAAAAAAAGGGGGGGGGGGGCTGGTAGCTCCTCTCCTGCTTTGTGCTGAAGTCCACTATCAACTCTTTTGTCTTGCTGACATTCAAGACAAGGTTGTTCTCCTGGCACCAGTTCTCCAGGCTTTTAATTTCCTTCAAGTTGGCCTTCTCATCATTATCAGAGATCAGGCCTACCACAATAGTGTTGTCAGCAAACTTGACAATTTTGGTAGAGTTGGAAGTGGCCACACAGTCATAATTGTACAATGAGGACAGCAGGGTCTCAGGACACAATCCTGAGGGCTCCAGTGCTGAGGGTGAGACATGTTTGCCCAACCATTCTGCTTGTGATTTCTGTCATGAACTTGATAATCCACTGACACAGGGACAGGCTACAGTAAGTTTCAGGTCCTCCAAAATGGTGGAAAGTTTGGAGGGAATTAGTGATGAATGCTGGATTTTAGTTTAAAACAAACAAACAAACAAAAAAAAAACCCAGCATTTTCACATATTTTCCCTTCCTGGTATCCAGATGTCTCAGGGCTGTGTGTAGGAGGTGCGTGATTCCTAAGGGTTAATCTCTAGTACTGCCCTTGTCAACTAAACAGATTATTGCCTATAGTTCAGAATGTGGAGGGTTTCAACTGTTTATGAAAAACAGTCCAGTAACCAGTTGGATGAAGGAATGAAGAAAATAATAAAGAAGCCGTTTTGACTCACCAATCAGTTCTGCTATGGCACCAAAGGGCCAGGTGTGGCTTGTGGAGTTTGAGTGCAGATACTGTGGACTGATCTTTAGGAAGAAAACATATAATTAATTACCTTGACACATAATGCTGCAATAAAAGATCGATAAATATTCCAATACTACCTCAGCTCTCCAGATTTACACTGCTATGAAATGATATTTAATAGCACCAAGCTATGGATATTATCACATCCTGAAGTAGGAATAATTTTTCAAGATTCATTTTTATTTAACTATAACAGTATGTCCCTTGCAAAGCCTTACACTGTTTTGAGAAGAGCATACACACACATACTGTTGGGGTTTTGCTGAGATTCGAACCCAGGTCGCTGGTATGATAATCCAGCAAACCCCCACTAGGCCACCAGGGGGGATGACTCAAGTGCAGAGGCGTGAGGTGAAAGTAGAGTATCAAAAACAATTTATTTACACTATATACAGTCTAAAGGAAAAAACAAAAGGATAATCCAAAAGCTCAGATGTACAAAAAACAAAAATATCCAAAGGGTCAAAGTCCAAAATCCAACTAAGAAAAGAAGAGGCAAAAACTCAAACGCTCAGAAGATCAAAAGGTCAAAACAAAATCCACAAAGTCCAAAAGAAAGAAGCAAAAACCAAGAATACAAAGACACAGGCAAGGTACATAGGACAGAGGGAACTAGCACTAACAGCATAGCATAGGAAAAAGACTCCATGACAAGGGAACAAACAGAGGGGTATTTATACACACACTAATTAAGGAACAGGGTGGGGCAGGAAACAGGCAATGAAGACAAACACAAAAACACAGTGGCGGCCTCTAGAGGCCAAAACAAACATGACAAGATGGAAATAACAGCGGCCTCTAGAGGCCAAAACAGTCCCAGTCCTAACAGGACCCCACCTCTAGGAGCGTCTCCTGACGTTCCCAGGGCGATCCGGATGGGCCGAATGGAAGTCCCGGGATAGTCCTTTATCTAGAATGTCCCGGGCAGGGACCCAACAGCGTTCCTCAGGGCCATAGCCCTCCCAATCTACTAGATATTGAAGCCCGCCGCGGACCTGGCGGGAGTCAAGCAGGCGATGCACGGTGAACACAGTCTGACCCTGGAAGATGTGGGGGGGTGGGGGGGTTCCTAGGGGCAGGGGCATACGTGGACATCAGTACGGGCCGCAACAGGGAAACATGGAATGTGGGGTTGATCCTCAGAGTCCGGGGCAACTGGAGCCGGTAGGCGACAGGGTTCACCCTGCGCACCACCTTGAAGGGGCCAATGTAGCGAGGAGCAAGCTTGCGGTTCTCCACCTGCAGTGGAAGGTCCTTAGTGGACAGCCAAACCCGCTGCCCAGGGCGGAAAGCATGGGCAGGTCTTCTATGGCGGTTGGCCTGAGTCTGGTTGGTTCTGGAGGTCTGGATGAGGGTCTTCCTGACCTTGCTCCAGGTCTTGCGACACCGTCTCACATATTGGTTGACCGAGGGCACCCCCGCGTCCTCCTCCTGGTCCGGGAACAGAGGTGGCTGGAACCCGAATTGGCACTGGAATGGCGACAGCTTGGTGGCCGATGACTGCAGGGTGTTGTGGGCATACTCTGCCCATGGCAGCCAGGTGCTCCACGATGTCAGGTTATCCATAGCCAGGCCTCGCAGGGTGGTTTCCAGGTCCTGGTTGAGCCTCTCCGTCTGGCCATTGGACTGTGGGTGAAACCCAGAGGAGAGGCTGGCAGTGGCTCCGATGACCTTGCAGAACCCGTGCCACACTCGGGAGGAGAACTGGGGCCCTCGGCCTGAAACGATGTCCTGCGGGAGACCAAAGACTCAGAAGACATGAGTGAATAATAGTTTAGCAGTTTCAAGAGCAGAAGGGAGCTTGCACAGTGGTAAAAAGCGGCAGGCCTTGGAGAATCTGTCAACTATGACCAATATGACAGTGTTACCTTGTGACTCAGGGAGACCCGTGATGAAGTCGACTGCCACGTGGGACCAGGGACGCCGGGGAATGGTCAGAGGATGCAGGAGACCCTGGGGACGCTGTCGCGGGTTCTTGGTTCTGGTGCAGACCTCACAGGACAGGACAAATGACCTTACTTCCTTCTCCATGTTAGGCCACCAGAAGCGTCTTTTCAGGAAGTCCAGGGTCCTCCGAGCTCCCGGGTGGGCGGTGAGAGGGGAAGAGTGACCCCACTGGAGAACCTTGGCCCGGGCTTGAGGTGGAATGCACAAGAGGCCCGGTGGTCCCGTCCCACGACCGGGGTCCTGGCATTGGGCTCGTCGGACGGCCTCCTCAATACCCCAGCGGACAGGGGCCACAATCCGGGACACAGGGATAATAGGCCCGACTTCACTCTCCCTGTTAGTGGCAGAGAACAGCCTGGACAGTGCATCAGGTTTGATGTTCTTGGAGCCGGGGCGGTACGAGAGGGTGAAGTCAAACCAACTGAAAAACAGGGCCCACCTAGCCTGTCGTGGGTTCAGTCTCTTGGCTTGCTGGAGGTACTCCAGGTTCTTGTGGTCCGTCCAAACCAGGAATGGATGTTGCACTCCCTCCAGCCAGTGCCTCCACTCCTCAAGGGCCAGTTTGACCGCTAGCAGTTCTCGATCCCCCACATCATACCGGGACTCCGCAGGACTCAGGCGGTGGGAGAAGTAAGCGCAGGGGTGCAGCTTTCCTTCCGAACGTTGAGAGAGCACCGTGCCGACCCCACTGTCCGAGGCATCCACCTCCACGATGAATGGTTGGGAGTTGTCCGGGAGGACCAGAATGGGTGCCGTGCAGAAGTGGTGCTTGAGGTCTTTGAACGCCTTTTCCGCCTGAGGAGACCAGACATAAGATCCACCTGTCCCTTTGGTGAGGTCCGACATGGGTGCTGCTACAGAACTAAAGTTCCTGATAAACTTGCGGTAGAAGTTAGCAAATCCTAAGAACCGCTGAACCTCTTTGACGGACTTGGGAGTGGGCCAGTCCCGGATGGCCAGGGTCTTGGCTGGGTCCATTTGGAGTTGGCCTGTCCATACAATAAAACCCAGAAAGGAGACCTCGGGAACATGAAATTCGCATTTCTGGGCCTTGGCGAACAGATTGTTCTGTAGCAGCCTCTGGAGAACCTGGCGGACATGGTGGCGGTGCTCCTGCATGGTCTTGGAAAAGATAAGGATGTCGTCGAGGTAGACAAAAACGTACAGGTTAATCATGTCCCTCAAGACGTCGTTGATTAGGGCCTGAAAAACAGCTGGTGCATTGGTGAGTCCGAAGGGCATCACCTGGTATTCGTAGTGCCCAGACGGGGTGTTAAAGGCAGTCTTCCACTCGTCTCCCTGTCGGATATGGATGAGGTGGTATGCATTCCGTAGGTCCAGCTTGGTGAAGACGGTGGCGCCTTGGAGCAGGTCGAATGCTGTGGACATCAGTGGAAGGGGATATCGGTTGCACACAGTGATCTTGTTCAGGCCCCTGTAGTCAATACATGGTCGGAGCCCCCCATCCTTCTTGCCGACAAAGAAGAAGCCGGCACCAGCAGGTGAGGTGGAGGGTCGAATGAACCCAGAGACCAGGGCGTCTTTGAGGTATTCCTCCATGGCCTTGCGTTCTGGCTGAGAGAGGGAAAACAGTCTGCCACGAGGAGGGGTAGTCCCAGGGAGCAAGTCGATGGCACAGTCGTAGGCCCGGTGCAGAGGAAGAACGGCGGCCCTGCTCTTGCAGAATACCTCCTTGAGATCCCAGTACTCTGTGGGAACTTGAGATAGCTCGGTGAGATCAGGGGGCTCGGCAGGAGACACAGGAGAGCTAGAGAGCAGACAAGAGGCATGGCACGCAGGGCCCCATTCCACAACCTGGCTAGTGACCCAGTCTATATGAGGGTTGTGGCGGGTAAGCCAAGGAAGACCTAGAATAACTGGGAACTCAGGTGAAGGAATCAGGTGCAGGGATATGTCTTCCTTGTGACCTTGAGACTGGAGGAAGACTGGAGAAGTAACTTGGGTGACTCTTCCATCACCTAATGCTTGGCCATCGAGGGCAGACACAGACAGTGGGACTTCAAGAGGTGCAGTCGGGACATTGATGCTTTGGGCGAAGTGGATATCCATAAAGTTTCCAGCTGCCCCTGAGTCTAACAAGGCTTGACAAGAGTGGACGGACTCACCCCAGGAGATGGAGACCGGGATGTAGATTCCTTGGCCAGGGAGTCCGGGAGAGAGGGTAGGCCCCATCACAACCCTCCCTCGGCTGGACAGGCCAGTCCTTTTCCCAAGAGCTCGGGACATGATGCTCGGAAGTGACCAGACTTGCCACAGTAGATGCAGCACTTGTCCCTCCTTCTGCGCTCCCTCTCGGCTATGGAGAGACGAGTACGGCCAACTTGCATGGGCTCTGGACAGTCACTGGAGGAGGTAGATGGGCTCCATGTAGAGGCAGTGAGGCCAGGGAGACTCAGGACTTGGCGGCGTTCTCTAATCCTGTTGTCCAGATGAATAGCATGTGAGATCAGAGTTTCGAGGTCACTTGGGCATCCAATAGAGGCCAGGCCGTCTTTGATGGGGTCAGACAAACCATGGTGAAAGGCTGAAACCAGGGCAGCCTCATTCCATCCGCTGACTGCTGCGAGCGTCCGGAACAATATGGCGTAGTCTGCGACGCTTCCTCCTTGCCGGATGGACATGAGCTTTCTGGCTGCGTCGGTACTGATGTCTGCCTGGTCGAAGACCCGAAGCATCTCTTCAGTAAACAGTTCAAAATCAGAGCACTCGGGTCCCCGTCTCTGCCAGATAGCTGTTGCCCAAGCTAACAAGGTTATCACAAAGGCGATCTTGTGGGGATCCATAGTGTAGGTGGTAGGCTGGAGCTCAAAGGTGAGTTGGCACTGGGTAAGGAACTCCCGGCACTCACCGTGCTTGCCGTCATACCTCTGTGGTGCAGGAAGGCTGGGTTCGCGAGGTGAAGGAGACTGTGTGGTGGGAGGAACAGGAGCTGGATATGCAGGCAGAGGTGTCAGCGTTTTACAAATTTGCTGAAGCAGTACCTCGTGGCGAGCAAGGGCCTCACGTTGGCTTGTGAGCGTTCGTCCATGAGTGTCCATGGTCGCTCCGAAGCGTGTCAAAGCTACCATAATTCCCTGAAGGTTGGCCAGGTAGACAGTTGAAGCAGCTGAGTTGGTCATGACAGAGTCTTTCTGTTGGGGTTTTGCTGGGATTCGAACCCGGGTCACTGGCGTGATAATCCAGCAAACCCCCACTAGGCCACCAGGGGGATGACTCCCTGAGGCAAAAGTAGAGTATCAAAAACAATTTATTTACACTATATACAGTCCAAAGGAAAAAACAAAAGGATAATCCAAAAGCTCAGATGTACAAAAAACAAAAATATCCAAAGGGTCAAAGTCCAAAATCCAACTAAGAAAAGAAGAGGCAAAAACTCAAACGCTCAGAAGATCAAAAGGTCAAAACAAAATCCACAAAGTCCAAAAGAAAGAAGCAAAAACCAAGAATACAAAGACACAGGCAAGGTACATGGGACAGAGGGAACTAGCACTAACAGCATAGCATAGGAAAAAGACTCCATGACAAGGGAACAAACAGAGGGGTATTTATACACACACTAATTAAGGAACAGGGTGGGGCAGGAAACAGGCAATGAAGACAAACACAAAAACACAGTGGCGGCCTCTAGAGGCCAAAACAAACATGACAAGATGGAAATAACAGCGGCCTCTAGAGGCCAAAACAGTCCCAGTCCGAAGACATACATACACACACACATACATTATATATATATATATATATATATATATATATATATACACACAACCCCGATTCCAAAAAAGTTGGGACAAAGTACAAATTGTAAATAAAAATGGAATGCAATGATGTGGAAGTTTCAAAATTCCATATTTTATTCAGAATAGAACATAGATGACATATCAAATGTTTAAACTGAGAAAATGTATCATTTAAAGAGAAAAATTAGGTGATTTTAAATTTCATGACAACAACACATCTCAAAAAAGTTGGGACAAGGCCATGTTTACCACTGTGAGACATCCCCTTTTCTCTTTACAACAGTCTGTAAACGTCTGGGGACTGAGGAGACAAGTTGCTCAAGTTTAGGGATAGGAAGGTTAACCCATTCTTTTCTAATGTAGGATTCTAGTTGCTCAACTGTCTTAGGTCTTTTTTGTCGTATCTTCCGTTTTATGATGCGCCAAATGTTTTCTATGGGTGAAAGATCTGGACTGCAGGCTGGCCAGTTCAGTACCTGGACCCTTCTTCTACACAGCCATGATGCTGTAATTGATGCAGTATGTGGTTTGGCATTGTCATGCTGGAAAATGCAAGGTCTTCCCTGAAAGAAACGTCGTCTGGATGGGAGCATATGTTGCTCTAGAACCTGGATATACCTTTCAGCATTGATGGTGTCTTTCCAGATGTGTAAGCTGCCCATGCCACACGCACTAATGCAACTCCATACCATCAGAGATGCAGGCTTCTGAACTGAGCGCTGATAACAACTCGGGTCGTCCTTCTCCTCTTCCCTCGTCCCTGATTTCCATAAAGAACTTCAAATTTTGATTCGTCTGACCACAGAACAGTTTACACTTTGCCACAGTCCATTTTAAATGAGCCTTGGCCCAGAGAAGACGTCTGCGCTTCTGGATCATGTTTAGATATGGCTTCTTCTTTGAACTATAGAGTTTTAGCTGGCAACGGTGGACGGCACGGTGAATTGTGTTCACAGATAATGTTCTCTGGAAATATTCCTGAGCCCATTTTGTGATTTCCAATACAGAAGCATGCCTGTATGTGACGCAGTGCCGTCTAAGGGCCTGAAGATCACGGGCACCCAGTATGGTTTTCCGGCCTTGACCCTTACGCACAGAGATTCTTCCAGATTCTCTGAATCTTTTGATGATGATATGCACTGTAGATGATGATATGTTCAAACTCTTTGCAATTTTACACTGTTGAACTCCTTTCTGATATTGCTCCACTATTTGTCGGCGCAGAATTAGGGGGATTGGTGATCCTCTTCCCGTCTTTACTTCTGAGAGCCGCTGCCACTCCAAGATGCTCTTTTTATACCCAGTCTTGTTAATGACCTATTGCCAATTGACCTAATGAGTTGCAATTTGGTCCTCCAGCTGTTCCTTTTTGGTACCTTTAACTTTTCCAGCCTCTTATTGCCCCTGTCCCAACTTTTTTGAGATGTGTTGCTGTCATGAAATTTCAAATGAGCCAATATTTGGCATGAAATTTCAAAATGTCTCACTTTCAACATTTGATATGTTGTCTATGTTCTATTGTGAATACAATATCAGCTTGAGATTTGTAAATTATTGCATTCTGTTTTTATTTACAATTTGTACTTGGTCCCAACTTTTTTGGAATCGGGGTTGTATATATATATATATATATATATATATATATATATATATATATATATATATAAAGGCACTGCCTAAAAGTGGAACTCCCGATGAGTGTTTGAGGAAAATATTTTCAAGGGCACAAAATCAACCTGAATAGAATAATATTATAGCATATGAACCACTGAATTGCGTAGGGTTGTGTATTTCGCATCAATAAATTGCTGCATTGTCTTGTGACAGTGAGACCAATAATGAGATATGCATGGCATTTATGAATACATATTTATTCCTTTCTTTGACACCTGCATGCCATGCGCCAGAAACAACACCACACCATTTATTATAGTGTGACTCTGCTAGGTGCCTGGTGGACAACAGTGAACCACCACTTTCACTTTACATTTTCATCTTTACTATATGGTTACAATCAAATATTATCAGATTTTAGATTATCTAAAACTAAGGAAAGATGCTCATAATTGCTATTGAACTATACAATAATTATGTTTCCATGAGAGTGCAAAGTAAGGAATTGTTCAGGTACAAAAGCATACACTGCAAATATATGTTGCCTGTTATAAATAAAACAGTAGGATAAAAACCTTTTTTTTTGGGGGGGGGGGGGGGGGGGGGGGGCTACTAGAAAACATACTCCTTAACTGAATGCAATGTACGAACTCCAAGGGTGAGAGCTGCAATCTTGATATTTTAAGGTTGATGTCAAACAGGTGTCTAGTTATGACTGTCAATTGTCCAACAAGCTAGTAGATTAATAAAACTGCTTGAACTAGTTTTATATTAAACTGTTGTGAATATTTTCCGTAAAGGAGAAGAAGAAGAGGCCTTTATTTGTCATATGTACTCAAGCACAACAAAATTCCTCCTCTGCATTTCAACCATCTGAACAGGGGCGTCACTAGGCCTTTTTACTGGGGCACGTGCCCCAGTAAAAATCAGCTGTGCCCCAGTAAGAAAATGTTGAAAGATTTTCGTAACAAACTAGTTTCTTTGGCAGATCATTTATCTACTGTAAGTTGTAGGACAGAGTGTGTTTCAAACTTCTATCACCTCTTCTTTCTAACTAATTTTCTGATTGGTCTGGGAGATTCTCACTGTAAACATAGCGTGCGTGCGGCGTGCCATGAGTCCATTTAGCCTACTGGAGAGATGAGTCTACTCTTTGGATGAGTCAGAGAACGGGCTCTGGATGAGTTACTGTGGCGCAAAGTTTTTGCAACAAAACTAAGCAAACCATATTCTAACAAACCCATTAAACTACATTGAATTAAATGATATTAAATTACTTTTCCAGATGGATATCAGACAATTCTTCTCACGAAACAGACACAGGGGCAGGGAAACAGTGACAGATGAGGAGGAGGGTGAGAGAAGTAAGATTAAGGTTGTAGGCTATGTGCTAGTCAGTCATAACTAACCAGCTGCATAATGATTGAAAAAAGATTGAAAAAAACAAGCATTAGTCTACACTATACTGTTTAGTCAAGTCAAGTCAAGTCAACTTTATTGTCAAATGTGCTATACATGCTCGACATACAGCACAGATGAAATATCAGTCCTCTCTGACCCACGGTGCAAACAGGCAATGCAATAAATAAAAATAGAATAATTGAAAAAAAAAACCAATATAAACAGTATAAACACTCTAGATAGGAACTAGACATAGACTAAACACTCAGACAATATAAACAGTGTAAACACTAGATAAGAACTACACACAGACTAAACACTCAAACAGACAATATAAAAAATGAAAATGAAATGAAGTGACAAGTTGAAATGTTCCTTGGTTAACTTTTTCCCCTAAATTGCTTCTTTACTCTTGTGGAATGTAATACAAATGCATAATAGAAAACTTGAATCAAATACATAACAAAATTAGTTAGGTTATTCAGCTGTTCCATGAAATGTTTGGCAGGTTTACTGCATATGAAAGACAATAGAGTATGTTTAAATAAACATCTTACTGCATTCTTGAACAGACTCTCCCTTTTTAACTTTACCAGTAAATGTATGGACCCTTTTCACGTGACGTCACGACAAACGCGGCCGCCATTTTGGACATGTACTACCAGTAGTTTACCACAGCCAGCATTGAGGAACGGCAGCAAAGAAAGTGTTTATTTTCAGCAAGACTTCCATCATGCCACTATATTGTTGTGCACCTGGATGTAGTAACCATCAACAAACAAGGCAAGGGTTATCATTTTATCAGATCCCGACGGAGAAGATGGATAGCGGCCATTAACAGATTGGCAGCCCTTGGCATACCAGTGCTTGTGTAGTGACCACTTTGTTGGAGGTAAGACGAATAAAATTAGCCAGAAAAGGCATTACATTGCTGTTAACATTCTGTGGCGGCGAGTGTGTAACCAAATAGGCTAAAATAACCCATTGTAACCTCTTTGTTCTTCTGTAGTAGCTATTAGCTAATGACATTAGTTAGCGTTGTGTTCCTTTGCTGTTGGTAGACTGTAGGACAGATCAGAGGCAGTGTTCTACAAACAGCGCTTAATTTGAGGGAGAGCAAGCCAGAGCGCGCTCCGGAACCTCGGGCGTTGGCTCCGGCAGCTATTTACACTGGATCCAGTGATCCGACACCTCTCTTGACTATGTAACAAAAAAAAAAAAAAGATTGTCTTTAGGCTTGCCATCCTTCCACTTGCGAGTGGTAAGTGATGTGCGCTGGGATCACACACACAGCGGCTCAGTCCCGAATCGTGGCTCGTGCACTTCACTCGCGCGCTGTGTGAGCTGCGCAGGGCCGGAGTGCGCACCCTCCAGAGGGCACTCGCTGTTCAGGGCGGAGTGATTTGGAGCGCAGGATGCCTGCGGAGCCGAGCGTATCCGTGTATTGGTGTTGCTGTGTGCAGACGAATCGTGTATTGGTGTTGCTGTGTGCACACTAATCGCTTTTAAAAACGTTAATCTGATGATCCGCTGATACGGTCTAATGTAAACATGGGCTAAGTGTTCAAAATAAGAGGAACATGTATTTGTCTCTTAAATCCAGGCCGTTCCCTGTAATCTCTAACAACGGTTGGAGAAAGTAATGGCAAATAGTGAGTGCACAAACCATAGAAGGTAAACTGTACACAGCGCCAGGGCAGTGTGATGGTATGTCTACTTTTAGATTGTGTTAGCTTATCATTGAACACACTCGTCACTCGACGAGTTTCACGTCTTTACGACGGATACTTAAATGTGCGTTAGGTATTATTGTTGCAGTCTAAGCAGTCATTGTAGCAGCTAGATGAGCGAGAACCGAAAGGGTCTGTGCCATAAACCGTTATTTCTGTACGGCGTTGCTAATGTGTCGTTACTGTTGTTATTTCTCCCTCTGCTCGCCCTGTAAATGCCCTACGTCGCTGGATAGCGAAGGTGTTTTCTGCATCTCGCTCCTTTTTCTTGTATGTTCTCCGTTTGTCACCTTCCTCGCATTCAAACCAATTCGAGCCGAAGTCCGCTACATGTCCAAAATGGTGGTCGCATTTACGAAGGTCACGTGACTGAAAAGGGTCTATATCAGGAACGTTAAGGTGCATTGTGCGGAGGGGGGCATTTTGTGTGTGTGTCGGGGGGGGACGACAGTGCCCCAGTAAAGCTTAATTCCTAGTGACGCCCCTGCATCTGAAGCAGTGAACACACTCATGCACACACAAGTGAGCAATGAGCACACACACATACACAGAGCAGTGGACAGCTATGCTACAGCACCCAGGTAGCAGTTGGGGGTTAGGTGTCTTGCTCAAGGGCACTTCAGCCATGATACAGAAGGAGGGGAAAATGTGTTAGTAAATAACCCCATATTATTTTTTTCAAAAGCAAGTTAGAAATAATCTAATCTTGTGTAAATAAAGATACAAATTTCATTGTCTCGTGGTCAAGTGTTTGAAATACATTGCCTTGCATTTATGACTGGGTCCCCTTTGGTGTTATACATACATCGTTTGGATGCACATATGTACGTATGGATGTCATGTGGTCACAAAAGCCATCAAAAATCAGGTTGATGTATCAACATATTCTCTTCAGTATGAAGCTGCACTCACCGATAATACTGGGGAGCACCAATATAATTGCTTAAAAAATAAATAAATAAATTATAATTTAAAAAAGACTCACAAAATTGTGGCAAAAGCATGTTGATTCTTTGTTCCTACCAGTCTAATTGACTCCCTTTTTGTAGGAGGGCTGATCATCGGTGGAAGGAAGACAGGCTGCAAGTGCCGTTTAAGATCTCAAAAACTTGGCTGTTCAAGTTCTTGGAGCCTGAAGATTCTTTAAACATTACTTTGAAAAATTGTGACAAGAAAGTGCTGTCTGCCCTCTTCTGCAAACATGAGCTCACAGATGCCCATGAATAGCTAGTGTCACTATGCTAGATAGGGGAGAGGCTTTTCCAGCCATAGATGACAATAGCATCATCAGGATTCAAACTCACATTTTCTGAATAACAGGGCAAACACTTTTGTGTTGTGCCACTTGGGAGTAAACCCTAGGGTCATTTTTAACAGTTAAATTTAAAGAGACAAAATTTGAAAAGTTGTTAAAAGCAGCTTCAGCTCAGAACAATCACCATATCGTTCCTCACATGAGCAAGAAAACATATGGTGAGACCAGCCAGCCATCTGTTGCACATCTACTAGTTCAAAATTCTGTATCTGAATTGCATTCACGTGCAAAGAAGAAGAATCGCATTACCCCAGTTTTGCCTTCCATTCATTATCTCCAATTAATAGTAAGATTGAGTAGATGGATTTGTTTGTTGGTTTTTAAAGCTTTAAATGAACTGGAACACTTTGAGATAGAAGATATGCTTTGTATGCCTACTGCTTCTAGACTTGAAAAGCTCACCACGCAACTATTGCCGATTGTTGTTACATCTGCACTGAAATCTGTTCAGGACACAATTTCCCATGAATCCAAACAGCTTACAAACCAGACAACACAGACTACAGATCCCAACAACACACAAGTTCACCGGAGTACTGATGATTCACAGCCGTCTCATTTCAGCTAATCAAGCACACAGTATAGACTTGTTCCTACCTGAACAATCACACCGCCTGAGTACAGTAATGAAGAAATAAAAATTATCATACCAAACACAAGGAAGTAAAATTCTGAGAAAAGGAAACTGAAAGGTATGCTTCAGTTGTTCAATTCAAAAAATCTCTAGCCACTTTATCCTGTTCTACAGGGTCACAGGCAAGCTAGAGCTTATCCCAGCTGACTACAGGTGAAAGGCGGGGTACACCCTGGACAAGTCACCAGGTCATCACAGGGCTGACACATAGACACAGACAACCATTCACACTCACGGCCAATTTAGAGTCACCAGTTAACCTAACCTGCATGTCTTTGGACTGTGGGGGAAACCGGAGCACCCGGAGGAAACCCACGGGGAGAACATGCAAACTCCACACAGAAAGGCCCTCGCCGGCCACGGGGCTCGAACCCAGACCTTCTTGCTGTGAGGTGACAGCGCTAACCACTACACCACCGTGCCACCCTCAAATAATTTTACTTGATAAATATTAACTTATTTATTATTAATTAAGTCAATTATTTATCTTGATGCCATAGTGTTGAAGTTCACACATCTCAAATTAAATATGCAATGCAGTGAATTAAAAATCCATTGACATAAAGAACTACATTTGTGACTATAATTTTGTATGAATTAACATTTATTTATTAACATGAATTTAACATTTATTGCTACACTATACAAATAATTATTCTTCTTTTAGTTGAGTTATAGCCTGTAAGTACTTACTGAGCATAAAGGAATTCCTCTTTTTGTTAGTGCTGCCATCTTTATGCTTCTGAAGGAACAGGAGACTCTACTACTGTTTTGAAACTCAGGAAAGATGCATCAACTTTTATGCTGACTGTGGAGAAACTCCACCCCTTGTGACTCACCATGGAGAGTGGATAGTAATTCTACGTTCAGTGATTTGGTTTTTGATGCATACAGTGTTCCGTACCAGTTTGTGTAGGTTTCTGCACAGTAGATGGCAGCCTTCAGTCAGATCTATGATGACAGTATATTTCATTTCTGGAAGTAGTTCCCAACTTTCCCTGTACACAGCTATTGCACAGTTCATATCCAACCCTAACTGTTATCTTAATTTAACACATTGATTTCATATTTAATCAACATTTTGAACATTGGATTGGGCACTATTACAAAATACAGGAAAGATATATCAACTTTTATGTTGACTGTGGAGAAACTCCACCCCTTGTGTGGTGTATGTGCTGTAGTGGATTGTAATGGATTGGGTGAACTGATTGGACTGCTGATCATGATCATGCTTTTGCTGAGCTCAAAAAAACCCTTCATTAATTCATCTGTCTTGGCTCACCCAGACTTTGGTCAATGCTTCTTGTCAAGCGATACTTCCTTGGATGGTCTTGGGGCTGTTTTGTTTCAAGTACAGGAGGGTGATACAGTAGTTAGGCTGATAGCATTAGCTAATAAGTGCTTGATTTGGTCACAGAAAAACTGTCCAGCCCATCGATTGGAGTTTTTTGCTCTGAAATGGGCAACTTGTGACAAATTTAGCTAAAAGGTCATGATTTTACTGTGTGGATAGGGAGTGCTCCATCAATCACTTCATATTTTTTTAAATAAAATAATTTTTCACTGTGAAATGAAGTATGACTATTAGTTGAAATAACAAACAGTGCTGGGAAATAACATGATAGAATGATGTATTAGTCAAGATCACGGGCACAGATAGAGGGTGGGACGGGTGGGATTCGTCCCACCCAGATTTAAATTCACCTCGTTCGGTCCCCCCCACTTATAGGGAGGAAAAAACGTCTATGCTGTCTTTCTTTGCATAAGGCAAACCTCACAGAAAAATCAAAAGACTAATTACTATTCGGTTTATTGAGGTGCACAGCAGTACATACATAGTTGCAACAACTCACATAAAACAAAACAAAGACTGATATTCGGTTGGTTGAGCTGCGCAGACTGCACAGGCTGCGAGCTCGAGCTTGGTTGCTATGGTTACCCACAACAAGTTTGACAGGCATATCAGGGACAGCTCCTAGTTCAGGACCCCAACACGGCATGATGAAGGGTGCCAAACTGAAAAGGCAGAAAACGATTGCATCGTTTTTTTCAAAAAACAACGACTGTAAGTAAACTGTGCCTTACTTTATCATATCACCTTGCAATTTTTTGATAGTCTGTTCAAAGTAATGTCATAGTGAAAGTAAAATCATACGGAGTAGAGACTCTTTATTTATTAGTAGGCCTAAGCTAACGGTTGCAGGGATGAAGGAGTGATGTTTTTTTTGTCTTAGCTGAGTAATGTCGCTGCCCTGAGAGCATCAGAGTATATTCCTCGCACAACACATGTTGGGGGTGGGGTTGGGGTTAGTTTGCTGGCAGCTTTGTCCCCCCCAGTTCAAAAAACGTATCTGTGCCCCTGGTATTATTTGGGCCCGTTTTGCTGCATCTGGACCAGGACGACTTGCCATCATTGATAGAACAATGAATTCTGAATTATACCAGTGAATTCTAAAGGAAAATGTCAGGACATCTGTCCATGAATTGATTCTCAAGATAAGGTGGATCATGCAGCAAGACAGCGACCCTAAGCACACAAGTCGTTCTACCAAAGAATGGTTAAAGAAGAATAAAGTTAATGTTCTGGAATGGCCAAGTCAAAGTCCTGACCTTAATCCAATCGATATGTTGTGGAAGGACCTGAAGTGAGCAGTCTACAGACTGTTGTGTGTGTGAAAACACCAGGCGATCAGCAGTTTCTGAAATACTCAAACCAGTCCATCTGGCACCAACACCCATGCCACAGTGAAAGTCACAGAGATCACAATTTTTTCTATTCTGATGTTTGAAGTGAGCATTAACTGAAGCTCTTAATTTGTATCTGCATGGTTTTATGCATTGTGCTGCTGTCAAGGGATTGGCTGATTAGATAACTGCATAATAAAGCAGGGGTATGGGTGTACCTAATAAAGTGGCCAGTGAGTGTCATTAAGTATTTACTGAGCTTAAAGCTATTCTTCTATTTGTTAGTGACAGCATTTTTGTTCAAAATTGCTCTTTTTAAATCCAAAATTAGCTTCGTATGAAGAAGGAGCAGGAAACTCTTGTACAGTTTTGATGATGCATTGACTTTTATACTGACTCCTCCAACACAAATTCCTCCCCTTGGTGCCCACCATAGACAAGGATGCTAAATGAGCATTCAGTGATTGGTTAGTTTTCATATTTTTAATGTGATCAAAATTTCTTCAGGCGGCACAGTGGTGTAGTGGTTAGCACTGTCGCCTCACAGCAAGAAGGTCTGGGTTCGAGCCCTGTGGCCAGTGAGGGCCTTTCTGTGCGGAGTTTGCATGTTCTCCCCATGTCCGCATGGGTTTCCTCCGGGTGCTCTGGTTTCCCCCACAGTCCAAAGACATGCAGGTTAGGTTAACTGGTGACTCTAAATTGACTATGAGTGTGAATGGTTGTCTGTGTCTATGTGTCAGCCCTGTGATGACCTGGCGACTTGTCCAGGGTGTACCCCGCCTTTCGCCCATAGTCAGCTGGGATAGGCTCCAGCTTGCCTGCGACCCTGTAGAAGGATAAAGCGGCTAGAGATAATGAGATGAGATGAGATGAGATGTTTGAAGTGAGCATTAACTGAAGCTCTTAATTTGTATCTGCATGGTTTTATGCATTGTGCTGCTGTCAAGGGATTGGCTGATTAGATAACTGCATAATAAAGCAGGGGTATGGGTGTACCTAATAAAGTGGCCAGTGAGTGTCATTAAGTATTTACTGAGCTTAAAGCTATTCTTCTATTTGTTAGTGACAGCATTTTTGTTCAAAATTGCTCTTTTTAAATCCAAAATTAGCTTCGTATGAAGAAGGAGCAGGAAACTCTTGTACAGTTTTGATGATGCATTGACTTTTATACTGACTCCTCCAACACAAATTCCTCCCCTTGGTGCCCACCATAGACAAGGATGCTAAATGAGCATTCAGTGATTGGTTAGTTTTCATATTTTTAATGTGATCAAAATTTCTTCAGGCGGCACAGTGGTGTAGTGGTTAGCACTGTCGCCTCACAGCAAGAAGGTCTGGGTTCGAGCCCTGTGGCCAGTGAGGGCCTTTCTGTGCGGAGTTTGCATGTTCTCCCCATGTCCGCATGGGTTTCCTCCGGGTGCTCTGGTTTCCCCCACAGTCCAAAGACATGCAGGTTAGGTTAACTGGTGACTCTAAATTGACTATGAGTGTGAATGGTTGTCTGTGTCTATGTGTCAGCCCTGTGATGACCTGGCGACTTGTCCAGGGTGTACCCCGCCTTTCGCCCGTAGTCAGCTGGGATAGGCTCCAGCTTGCCTGCGACCCTGTAGAACAGGATAAAGCGGCTACAGATAATGAGATGAGATGAAAATTTCTTCAGTTTATGTGACTCGGATGACATTGTGGTGTTTGCTCCAAATGAAAGCACTGCACTAGCTCACTTAGAAATGGACTTCAGTAGACTTTGTGAACATAACTTAAATTGGCTCCCAAGAAATGCTACTTTTTGAGGAAGTTTATCAAATTCTTTGGCCACATCACTGATGAGCATGGAGTTTTTACACATCCAAGTCAAGTTGAGAGCATATCAGATTGACTTCATAAAGGCCGCTGGAGTAACCCCATCTGAAAAATGCATGAAATGCTTTCTTGGAATGTTAAAATTCAATCAACACTTTGTCCCTGGGTATTCAGCTCTTGCAAAACCCACAATCATGTTGTATGCCCTTAATCTACTTTAATATTGTATTTTGATGAATTTTCTGATATTTATCATCAAATTCACATTTGTGGAAAATTTTACTGTTCAGATTACTCTTAAGGGATTTTCTTTGACCAAACTTGCCATGGCTTCTGAGGATGAATCGTACATGCAGAAGTCTCATTTGCATGTTTCCTTAGATTACTTTGTATGTGACATCGTTCATGTATTTATTTTTCATAAATCAATACTTTAACAAACTGTGGGTGCAATTTGTCTACATGTTAATTAGTACATGACAGCCAGGATGAATCTACTGTCTGGTCTAGAAAGAAATCAGTCCCAGCCTCGTTTCGTCATACCATTCTGTGTAATATTCTTATGACTGCTGGTGGTGCTGTTGCATTTGGTCCCACAAAACTCCAAAATAATCCACCATAATATATTACAAATAATTTGTAAACACATAATTTCAGGTGGAGAGCAAAATTGAAACAATTTTATGGATTTTTTTTTAATCTCTGAAAGACAGGATCAGCTAATCCCTATTCACCCAATTATACCCAGCTATTTTTTTCCTCCTTTCTTTTTTGGTGTCTCATCAATTATCATCAGTGTGCACGGAAATTTTCAGTTTCTTCTGGTAGTTTATTTTGAAATCCAAATCAGGCTAGCTACATGCAAATGCTTCATTTACATGCTTCCTCACACTTTCAGGTATTCTTTGTAAAACAATATGTTCCCAAATGTGTGCAATTTATCTACACACTGATTAGTATTTGGGGTCTTAATTGTTCATTCTTATTTTCTTACATAAAGTTTACTGTGGACTTCTTGGTTATCCAGAGAGTCTGGGACAAGCTATCTGAAAACCCTGATTGTGGTATTTCCCTTAAGTAATACTTATTGTTCATGAATGCATGTTTGTAGGAACAGGTATATTTGGGGTTTATACGGATCTGGCAACCTACGTAGTCGACTTAAAGTAATACCTAAATAAATTCACTCTTTCCGATGATTCAGGGAAAATATAGTTATGATAATTTTCATCCACAATGCGATTGCAAATCACAAAACTTTATAATTAAAAAAAAAAAAAAAAGTGGGGAAAAAACGGCACGATCAAGCAGCACGAACTGCAGCACTTTGTGACGTAGATCAGGGAATCTCCAGAAACCGGAAGTGGTATTAATGCAGTATTTCTTTGTGGGACTTTACAATGCTGAAAAGATTTTAAAATAATACTGAGACCTAAATAAATGCATTCTTCTCTAGGACACCGTGAAAATAAAGCAATCTGGCAGACAGATGGTGCATTTTATTGTACACATACTCCATTACTCCTGAGTGTTGAAAATGCTTGAAAACAATGACAAACACAGGCTTGAACAGTGGGAAAATATTTTATTTTAGCCTTCAGGTTATGGTTCGAATTACATGGGAGCCAGTGGGAGCTGAGCTCCCATAGAGTGAGGAAAATAAATGCAGTAAAATCATATATCTGTGGGGGTCTGTTAAAATGTCGCATCATTATATTTTAATCAAAAATAAAGCTCATTTTCCTTCAATATATGGAGTAATATATACGTTAAAGATAAACAAATAGCCTTAAATAATGATAAGAAGAAACATGCTTTCCAAAAGAACGCATTACAGCTCGGTGCATACTCTCGTGAATGCAGCACCACCATGCCACTATGTGCGCAAACTATCCTTTTGAGAGTTCCCAAACGTTAACACACACACACACACACACACACACACATTGATCCTTTCAGAAGAACAACCACTTGACCTTGGTTTCATTCGTTGGTTAAGTTTTCAAGAAAAAGATCAATAAATTAGAGACTACTGGTGACCATGCCACTGAAAAAAAAAAAAAGCCACTTCTGGTGTTGACATCATACTCAGCCCTGACATGTTTCGGTACTAGCAGAATGCATTCTCCTTCTGTTTAAAGTGTAGGCTATAGGAAAATAACAAAAACTATGTAAAAAAAAAAAAAGACTACTCTGTGTGTATGCAAGTATAGTCTAACAAACCATGTAGCCTCTCACTCATGGAAAGTGCACCGGTTAGGCTATTTATTGATATATTTACTCGCCGCATCCATGCAATGTTGCCCCCCCCCCCCCCACACTTTTTTTCAACAGACCCCCATGAACATGAATTCATAATTCGAACCCTGGTTTAGGTGTGTGTGTGTGTATAAGTAGAGTAGATCTACACTAGCACTGAGGTCGATTTCCTGATAACATTGCCCTTTAGGGAAAAAAAAATTCAAAAGAGAAAACTGAGAGACTCTGTTAAGCAACGAACGTTGTCTCTGTACGTGGTTTTCCCAAACTCACTCATCAGAAGGAGTCTTCATAGCAACATTACGAAGAGCTTTTTTGCAGCGCGCATCCCTGATATAGGCATTAGTCGTTGCTAAATCCAGTTGATGAGGTCACATGGTGTTCATTTTTTACCAAAAAAAACAATTAAATAGAAAGTGTTTAAAATATGTTAAAATATTGTATTGTCATGAAGCTTTGCATATATTGTCTCATCTCATCTCATTATCTCTAGCCGCTTTATCCTGTTCTACAGGGTCGCAGGCAAGCTGGAGCCTATCCCAGCTGACTACGGGCGAAAGGCAGGGTACACCCTGGACAAGTCGCCAGGTCATCACAGGGCGGACACATAGACACAGACAGCCATTCACACTCACATTCACACCTACGGTCAATTTAGAGTCACCAGTTAACCTAACCTGCATGTCTTTGGACTGTGGGGGAAACCGGAGCACCTGGAGGAAACCCACGCGGACACGGGGAGAACATGCAAACTTCACACAGAAAGGCCCTCGCTGGCCCCGGGGCTCGAACCCAGGACCTTCTTGCTGTGAGGCGACAGCGCTAACCACTACACCACCGTGCCGCCCCCTCCCTGTAGCTTTAGGTACTAAAAATCGATCCATTTTGTCTCTCACGTTGCGCCCCCCCTGAAGAACTCTGGCGCCCCCCAGGGGGGGCGCGCCCCACACTTTGAAAAGCCCTGAGCTACACACATGGAATCGGCTAAGCAGGGTTGTATATACATTTAATGTGTTTGACAGGTCCCAAGATCTCAAGCCCTGACACGTATATCCCTTGATACATGTGAAGTAAAATGTAAAGAAAATGTGACCTTGGGCGGTGTGTGAGACGGCTGCCTCTCTAGTAGTTTTTAGCTCTTTAAACCTCTTTTTTCCACCTTTTTACTTTTCTGCTCTTCTTACGAAGACAGTGTGTTTTTCTTCATAACCCATGGATATTTTTAACTTTAACACGCAACCAGGAGTCAGTTTTCTTGCTTACTCAAGAGAGGAGCTGCTATCCCTAAAAACAATGGGATGAGCCGGGATACGACACCCCATCCCGGTGGAGCTGAGGAGGAAATCCAGGGGCTGCAAAGCCGGTGTCACGGTCTGAATTTACCACCGGTCTGAATTTACCAGGTAAATTTAAACTGTAGCAGCCACGGTCTGAATTTACCACAGTATAAATTTACCAACTTGGTATAATTTGGCCTAGTCTGAATTTACCAGCCTAATATGAGATTTATGCTCATACTTGAATTATTTACACTTTATCTTGATGAATATTGATTTGTTTAAGTAAGACTCCTCATGATTATAATAATTTAGTCATTCTCTCAAATTTACCAACTTGGCATAATTAGACTGCTGTCATTGGGCCTAGTCAGAATTTACCAGCCCAGTATGATAGGAGATTTATGATTATACTTGATCCACAAATAAATTATTTTCACTTTATCTTGATGAATGAATGAATGACCCATGTTTTAGTTCCAGTTTATGCACTAAGTAGGCTGATCAGGACCAGCCAGCAGCCAGGAATGATGAACTTTATCTTCATGAATATTGATTTGTTTAAGTATATATGAAAGAACGAAGTCAGAATGTAAAGTGTTTTGAACAACTTTATTAACTTCATTTACACATATACTAATAAAATTCAATCCAAACCATTCTTGTCTACTGATAATCAAATCTCACAATTGTAGTCACAATTCGCGTTCTATTAGTCCATAAATGTGTTGAAATGCTCGGTACAAAATCGCAGCAAGAAATGGTAAATTTAGACTTCCCGGTAGGGGTGGGCATATCGATCTGAGTATCGATACCAAGGTGAGTATCGGAATCGAATCGATACTAGCGTGATGAGATCGATACTTTCGTCGCAGTTTCTCTGCAATACGTCCAGTAAATTACTCGTATTTACTCAGAGTTCATGCGAGCGTAGTTTCTCTCGAAATCTGTCTGTGTAAGCAGCACACCTCTCTCTCTCTCTCTCTCTCTCTCTCTCTCTGCCGCTCACACCTTGCCCCTCCCCCTCCCTGCTGTGTCGGAGAGCGGAGAGTCAGAGCACTGACTGAGAGCAGGCCGTGATGGCGGAGAGAAAGAGGAGCGCTGTGTGGACATTATTCACTGCAGTTGACAAAGACAATGCCACATGTGATGTGTGCAGAAAAGTTATTCGCTACTGTGGTAACACCACCAATTTATTTAAACATATTTAAGCAGTTCACCCCAGAGAGAACACTGAACTGCAAAAAAAGTTGAGTAAGGGGGAGATCCCCAAACCCAGGCCAGACCTCCCCAAACTCAGGCCAGACCTCCGACACAGAGACAGAAGTCTCTGGAAGACACTCTTCAACCCAAAACTCAGGAATATCCAGGTAATCTCCAGCATAAAGTAATATTTTCACAGCATAATTGGTGATCAGAGATGCAATTTCAGCAGACTAATTAAACTATTATCATATATTCAGCCAGTTGAAAAAAATTAGTTGTTTTACTGAAACTAAAAAAATATGCACTTATATAAAGATATATGTCTCAAAACGGAAATATGAATATGGCTGAATATAAAAGCCCTTTTGTGTTAACTGTTGAAGGAAAAATAGTATTCCTATTTAGGCTACACGCAGATTACAGTTACAGAATTAATTATCTTAATCATTTTATGTCACCTAGATAATTCACAAAGAGCCATGGCTATCACGAAGAGCATTGCCGAGATGATCGTGAAGGACCGACAACCCCTCTCTGTGGTTGAACAGGAGGGTTTTAAGAGTTTAATCAAGACACTTGATCCCCGCTACAGAATTCCAAGTAGGAAATTTTTCACGGGAGAGAAAATACCTTCAATGTATGAAGAGTGTCGCTCAAAAATAAGAAAATGTCTGGATGCTGCTGACAGTGCTGTATTGACCACTGATATGTGGACATCAAGAGCCACAGAGGCTTATTTAACTGTTACTTGCCATATTATTGATGAAAACTGGCAAATGCAAGCATATGTGCTAGAAACGAGTAGTTTCTCAGGAAAGCACAGTGCTGATAATATTTGCTCAGAATTAAAAAGAATCACAGATGAATGGGGCATAACTGCCAAAATTCAGGCTGTGGTCACGGATAATGCTGCCAATGTGGTTGCTACTGTACACAAAGCAGGTTGGGCACATTATCCATGTTTTGCACACACCCTTAATCTGGTAGTGAAAGACTCCATTAAGACCCTCCCTGAGCTTCTCGACATCCAACACAGATGCAGTACTATTGTAGTTTTTTTTTTCCATCACAGCACAAAAGCAACAGAGAAGCTCAAAGAAATACAGAAACAATTGAAGTTTCCAGAGCACAAACTGATCCAATCAGTTGAAACACGCTAGAACTCTGTATTTTACATGTTTGAGAGACTTTGTGAGCAAAAGGAAGCAGTGACCACCGTACTTTGCCTTTTTGGCAAGAGCTCACTCAGTGCGTTTACATGCACATAGAGAAAATCGAATTTCTGCCGTTGCTCGACTGAAATCGAAGCTCTAAATGGCATGTAAACACCTTAGCTAGGCTGAAATTGAACCGAACTTGATTTCTCGCAATCGAGCTACATGACCTAGATTATGCGACTGTAGCCGACAGGGGCGGTTTTAGGAAATCTGAGGCTCTGGGCAAAGGACAATTTGAAGGCCCCCCCTCAACCCCAACCCATACATCTGTAATAATAATGAGATGATGAATCATACGTACTGATGAACAATATTTATTGTGAACACATGGAAATGATTGAAAAAAAACAATAAAGATAACTGAATATCTGAATATAAGCTCTGTGTGTGTGTGTGTGTGTGTGTGTGTGTGTGTGTGTGTGTGTGTGTGTGTGTCAGTAGAGGAGAGTGTGTGTGTGTGTGTCTGCCTGTCTGTCTATGTGCGCTGCTGTCAGTGTGCCCATCTGTCAGTCTGGTTCATGCTCGTTGCGAGACGAGTTAATTTGTGATGCTGGTGGTATAATATCGATATCTGTACGACTACCACTGCAACTAGCATTGCTGTTGGCAAAACCCAGCTCATTAGATGTGCTGGCCCTGGGTTCTTCTTCGGTGGAAGAACTTGTGTGGAAGAAGGTTGTTAATTTCGGTAGCTTTTCAACAAACTGCTTGCTATCCTTTTTCCTCTTCCTTTTCTCACTGCCACTTAGAAATCGTTTCATTCTGATTTTACTTTAACAAAAAATTTTACGAGGGCTCTGCAGCTAGAGCTAGATGATGCTGGTGCATGTATTCAGCCCGCTCGCATCGTTGCCTAGGTTACTTCAGACACTACGGCTCTGAGAAAGAGCGAAGCCAGATAGCTGTGCGTGACATCACGTCACATACTGGTGGTTTTGCTTGTGAATCTAGCTGTAGGATTACACGTGAATCATGCTTTATTGCTTTTATTATTTTCGTAGCAATGTGGTTCATGTCGAGTGGAAAATATGTATAATCACAATGAATTATTACATAGTAAATGATGATGTATAGCATGCAGGAAAACAGGAATACCGTAACGCGACAATGAGGCCCCTGATTGGACGAGGCTCAGGGCAATTGCCTGACTTTGCCCAATGGAAAGACCGCCTATGGTAGCCGAGCTACTTAGTCATGTATACCCTATCGAGCTACGGAGTCGAGCCGCTTACTTCAGCGCTGCCCCTTCCGGAAGTGACGAGACCAAAAGCGGGAAAAACAACAGCCTCAGTCAGCATGACAACGAATCATGACAACGGCATGAATCTTTTCTTTTTGTGGCATTGTTTGCACTGTAAAAATTTAGCTCACTTACTGTATCACCAAATACATCTGTACAGCTGTTGCATAGCTGTGAATTGTGTACATAAGTCATTGTATTTGTGTGTGTGTGTGTGTGTGTGTGTATATATATATATATATATATATATATATATATATATATGTCCAACATCTGAAGAATATAAATAAAAACAAAACAATTGAACTTTTTGTGTGTTTATTAAGACATAAGTTAAATTGTAAGCAAAAAAAAAATATTTTTTGTAAGCAAAAAATGTACTTTAGAAAAATATTATTGTGCAAAATAAGTTGTCTTATAAAACAGTGGTCTGCGCCGGACAGTTTGTAGCCATACAGTCTGTTAGAGCAAGCCTAACAGCTTGAACACGGAACTGCCAGTGTTGCCAGATTGGGGGGTTTTAAGTGCATTTTGGCGGATAGCTCTTCGTCATGATGACAACCGGAAGTGTACCAACACGATGGGGCATGTAGCGCCACGTGTGGCTCGGGTGCACAATGCACCTTGCACAATAGCCCGATTTCACTTGTGCATGTAGGATTGGATTTCTCTGGCACCCCTGCTGGGACCCTTTGCTCGATTACCGACAGCAGCTCGATTTGGATGTGCATGTAAACGTACTGACTGTGCTTGAGTGAAGAGGATTGGTCCATGGTTCGTCTCTCCCTTGATGCCTTGAGACCATTTGAAGAAGTCACGAGGGAAATATCATCTGAAAAACACGTGTCAGTTTCAAAGGTGATCCTGCTGTTAACATTACTTCTTACAGTGGTGCTCGAAAGTTTGTGAACCCTATAGAATTTTCTATATTTCTGCATAAATATGACCTAAAACATCATCAGATTTTCACACAAGTCCTAAAAGTAGATAAAGAGAACCCAGTTAAACAAATAAGACTAAAATATTACACTTGGTCATTTATTTATTGAGGAAAATGATCCAATATTACATATCTGTGAGTGGCAAAAGTATGTGAACCTTTGCTTTCAGTATCTGGTGTGACCCCCTTGTGCAGCAATGACTGCAACTAAATGTTTCCAGTAACTGTTGATCAGTCCTGCACACCGGCTTGGAGGAATTTTAGCCCATTCCTTCGTACAGAACAGCTTCAACTCTGGGATGTTGGTGGGTTTCCTCACATGAACTGCTCGCTTCAGGTCCTTCCACAACATTTCCATTGGATTAAGGTCAGGACTTTGACTTGGCCATTCCAAAACATTAACTTTATTCTTCTTTAACCATTCTTTGGTAGAACGACTTGTGTGCTTGGGGTCGTTGTCTTGCTGCATGGCTCACCTTCTCTTGAGATTCAGTTCATGGACAGATGTCCTGACATTTTCCTTTAGAATTCGCTGGTATAATTCAGAATTCATTGTTCCATCAATGATGGCAAGCCGTCCTGGCCCAGATGCAGCAAAACAGGCCCAAACCATGATACTACCACCACCATGTTTCACAGATGGGATAAGGTTCTTTTGCTGGAATGCAGTGTTTTCCTTTCTCCAAACATAATGCTTCTCATTTAAACCAAAAAGTTCTATTTTGGTCTCATCCGTCCACAAAACATTTTTCCAATAGCCTTCTGGCTTGTCCAAGTGATCTTTATCAAACTGCAGACAAGCAGTAATATTCTTTTTGGACAGCAGTGGCTTTCTCCTTCCAAACTTGCCTTGCACACCATTGTTGTTCAGTGTTCTCCTGATGGTGACCTCATGAACATTAATATTAACCAATGTGAGAGAGACCTTCGGTTGCTTAGAAGTTACCCTGGAGTCCTTTGTGACCTCGCTGACTATTACACGCCTTGCTCTTGGAGTGATCTTTGTTGGTCGACCACTCCTGGGGAGGGTAATAATGGTCTTGAATTTCTTCCATTTGTACACAATCTGTCTGACTGTGGATTGGTGGAGTCCAAACTCTTTAGAGATGGTTTTGTAACCTTTTCCAGCCTGATGAGCATCAACAACGCTTTTACTGAGGTCCTCAGAAATCTCCTTTGTTCATGCCATGATACACTTCCACAAACATGTGTTGTGAAGATCAGACTTTGATAGATCCCTGTTCTTTAAATAAAACAGGGTGCCCACTCACACCTGATTGTCATCCCATTGATTGAAAACACCTGACTCTAATTTCACCTTCAAATCAACTGCTAATCCTAAAGGTTCACATACTTTTGCCACTCACAGATATGTAATATTGGATCATTTTCCTCAATAAATAAATGACCAAGGATAATATTTTTGTCTCATTTGTTTAACTGGGTTCTCTTTATCTACTTTTAGGACTTGTGTGAAAATCTGATGATGTTTTAGGTCATATTTATGCAGAAATATATAAAATTCTAAAGGGTTCACAAACTTTCAAGCACCACTGTAGATCAGCTGCATCTCATGAGGCCCAAGGCAGCAAGCTAGCTGCTGTGCTGTCAGCACAGTGCCAGCACCGTTTCAGGAATATTGAAACCCACTATGGTCTCAGTACCAGCATCTACCTGGACACAAGATTTAAAAACTTTGGGTTCCGGGACATGGCAAATGTGAAAAAAAAACTTGTTGCTGAAATGCAGTCACTGAGCCAGTCCCCAGTCTATTCAGAATCAGATCCTCAACCTAGCACAAGCTCTGCCACCAGCACTGCCTCAGCAATGGCTCCTGCAACTACCTCATACTACCCTGCAGGAGCTTCTCCATCCCCAGCTGCAGCAAAAGGCGGGATATGGACAGAGTTTGACACTCAAATCCTGGAATCGCAGCAACATCGCACAGCTGGCACTAATGCGACTATTGAAATGTGCCAGTGCACAGAAGAGAAGCCAATTCCATGGGATGGAGACCCACTTCTTTGGTGGAAAATGAATGAACCTACATTTCCCTCTCTGAGCAAGATTGCAAAAAAACATCGGGGAGTAATTGCAACATCCGTACCTGCAGAAAGGATTTTCTCTAAGGCAGGACAGTTAATAACTCAGAGAAAAAGTGCAATAAAAGGGAAGAATGTAAACATGTTCCTGAACAAAAACCTTTAAATCTGTTATTAACATGGGAACAGAGCCAAAAGAGCACCTCAAGGGATACTTCCTTGGAGGGCTTTGTGAGCGAAGAGCCAAAGGTTACGAGCCACTTGTAGTTTACACCTGATTTGCACTACTGACTTTATTTTTCACACATATTTGCGTGCAATGGAAGGTATTTTTTTGTTGTGCTGTTTATATTGTTATATTTATTACATTGTTGCTTTTGTTTACTTATTTTGCACTACTGACTTTGTTACTTTATTACTGACTTTATTTTTCACAAATATTTGCGTGCAGTGGAAGGTATTTTTTGTGGGGTTGTTGACATTTTATTTATATTTTTGTTACATTGTTATATTTATATTTTTGTTACATTGTTGCTTTTTTGTTATTTTGCACTAGTGACTTTTTTCTTAAACAATTTTGTGTAGCAGAAGGTAATAAGGGAATTATTTTATTATTAATATACTGTTACATTGTTTTATATTGTTGTAGTTAGTTAATAAAAAACATTTTTATTTGCCTAAAATCTTTGTCCTGTTTTATCATACTCATAACTAAAAAAGGCAAAATCACAAAATTATTCAATGATCATCACATTTCAAGTAAAAAGTATTGGTATCGGCGATACTAGCCCTGTATTTACTTGGTATCGGATCGATACCCAAGTTCCCAGTCTCGCCCACCCCTACTTCCCGGAAGTTGACCAGGGGGAAAAAATCGGTCTGCGCATGCACATGGTAAATTTATACCAGTGCACGATCAGACCGTGACACCGGGGCTAAGCTAAAAGCTAGGCTAGCGGACAACCGGCGGCGCTACAAACCATCCATTCCCTCCGTTATTATGAGGAATGTGAACTCACTGCCAAATAAGGTTGACGAGCTATCCGCACTGAACAACCAGTGGATTTACCGGGAGAGCAGCTTATTTATTTTTACGGTGACATGGCTAACACTCCTTGTACCGGATGCTAACGTGGACCTGCGGGGATTCACCGCTGTGAGAGCCGACAGAGACACTAAAGCATGCGGGAAAGGCAAAGGTGGGGGACTCATCATTTACGTGAACAACCGCCAGTGTAACCCGGGACATTTCTCCATAAAGACAGCCTTACGTTGCCCGGACTTGGAGCTGCTAGCATCACCATCTGTGTTTACATCCCTCCGAGGGTAGACGCAGCCGCTGCATGTGAGAGGATTCACTCTGTCACAGCAAGGCTGCAGACACAGCACCCTGAGGCATTTATCATCATTTCTGGAGACTTTAAACATGCTACTTTGGACTCTACTTTGGCTGCTTTTTACCAGGCTGTGGACTGTATCTTTTTAATTTCCCTGAGGGAACCCTCCCAAAGGGATCAGTAAAGTTCTATCTAATCTAATCTAATGGCCCTTTTCCACTACCCTTTTTCAGCTCACTTCAGCTCGCTTCAGCTCGACACGGCTCGCGTTTCGACTACCAAAAAACAGCATGACTCAGCTTGCTTCAGCCCTGCTCAGCCCCTAAAACTCGCACTGTTTTGGAGTGGGGCTGAAGCGAGCCGAAGCGAGCCAAAGCGAGCCGAGTGAGGCTGGGGGCATGAGCAGACACTCCCCTGTGCACTGATTGGTGAGGAGGAGTGTCCTCACATGCCCACACACGCCCCGCGAGCACGCTGGGATCTGTAAACACCGCAAACCCGGAAGAAGAATAATTACGAATTACGAGAATTTCTGAAGCCTTATGCGCCTCGCCTCATCTATACGCTCTTGCCAGTATCTGTTGGCGTTGTCGGTGACAACAAGCCACAGCACCAAGACCAGCAACACTAACAACTCCATGTCCTCCATGTTTATTGTTTACTATTCGGGTCGTGAGACTACCGCTTAAAAGCTCACTGATGTCACTGTTTGCGCTGCTTAACGACATCACGTGACGTCCACCCACTTTCGCTAACTCCACCCAATGTGTCCACCCACTTCCAGCCAGCACGGTTCAGCGCGGTTGTACCATTTTAATAATTACTTGATAACGTTGAAGAAATTTGCAGAAAACCACCAGGTCGTTTTCTCATAAACAAACCAGCGCTGACGTAGGATTCAGAGGGAGGCGTCCTGCACGTGACATCACGAAAATCAATGTTTGCCGGGAAATGCAACTGCCAAGTTTTTTCAGAGGCAGACAAATTCGCCTCAAATGGCTTGATTTCAACTGAATTTTTCTGGTATTGTGCAAGGTAAAAAAAAAAAAAATGCAAAATGTGACAGATATTTGACCAAAGTTTAACATAAAATAGAATTACATTGATCTTGCTCCTGAATTTACCCATGATATGCACTTTAAAACTTTTTCTCTCTCCCAGATGAATGCAGAAAGCATTTAAAGAAAATGTCCAGTTTCAAAATATATGTAGAGTAACACTAATCTAACACCTCCAAAAGTGTTTAATTTATGCTTGCCTTCCTGATAAATTTCCAAAATATTCAGAATTATCAAATACAAATGTATAAGTCCAACATCTCAACTCATCACACACTGCACACACACTTTTGATCCACCCTTTATCATGCCTTTAAACAGTGCACGGGTTTGCTAATAGTGTATTTAGATAATATACTCTTAAAGAAAAGAAATCCGCTTGAATAATGTCCCTTCGGCAGCCACGTGATTAGGCATGAAATTCTCTGTCCTCACTTTTCTGCTTAAGGGCAGCATGTCTTTTCTTGTAGCCTATGTCACTGCTGTTTTTGTTTGTTTTAATGCTGTAAAATAAATCCATCTGAAAAAAAAAAGCTGTAAACTTTGAAAATTCAGAAATGAAAAGAACATGATGAAATACAGATTATTAAAACAGTTTTTGAAATAAATACATTACCTGTTCTTATTAAAAATGTTATTTATACTTTACTGTCAGACAGTTAAAGAGCATTTGTTTTGTAAGATGCTCATTTTTTTTGGAAGACACTCGTTTAATTTGTATTTCATTTATTTAATTTGTGGAAAACATCTTGACAGTAAACAATCAAAGAACCAAAGTTGCACCGAGTTACAAAAAACCAGCAACAACAAAAAAAGAGCATATAGAACAGTTTATTGTTGTGTTCTACACAGACTGATATACAAAAGGCTTGCTTGTGTAAAAACTTACCAAAAAGTGTACACACTGATTTTCCAACAAGAGTTAATGGAAGATTATGTCTTTAACATAACATACCACCTCTGTTTCATAGGTTTGCCTTAGTTAGCAGGCTGATTCAAAATGCAAATCGATCAAGTCAACATTGTTAAAATGATTTAAAAAGACTGAAAATTACTCTAGTAACAGTGATTACATGAGGAAAGTAATGCAACCAAAGGCTAAATAGTAAAACAGTAAAATTGAGTAAGCCCATTCCCTTAATATTTTATGAATTTTTTTTCTCTCAAACTTTTGTTTTGGTATCCTCAAAATACATGGTAAAGTTCTCATCTCATTATCTCTAACCCCTTTATCCTGTTCTACAGGGTCGCAGGTAAGCTGGAGCCTATCCCAGCTGATTACGGGCGAAAGGCGGGGTTCACCCTGGACAAGTCGCCAGGTCATCACAGGGCTGACACATAGACACAGACAACCATTCATACTCACATTTCACACCTACGGTCAATTTAGAGGTCACCAGTTAACCTAGCCTGCATGTCTTTGGACTGTGGGGGAAACCGGAGCACCTGGAGGAAACCCACGCGGACATGGGGAGAACATGCAAACTCCGCACAGAGAGGCCCTCGAACCTGGACCTTCTTGCTGCGAGGCAACGGCGCTAACCACTACATCACCATGCCACCCCCAAAAGAAAATCAAAATAGAAAAAAAACGGAAGCCTGAAAGCCTACACATGAGCTTAATATGTTTCCACCATCTAAAACCATAATTTGCACATTCATCTAAAACACAAATATATTTATTTTAAATACAAGAAGTAAAAACAACAAAAACACAATAAATAAGAAGCAGTAGTTGCCTAAATCTCACTCTGTTTTTCTGGTTACCCAATATTATTGAAAACATGCATGTTTAGTCAAGAAAAAAATAAAATAATTCAAAACAGTATATGTAAGAGCCAGGCATATTAAGAACTTGTGTTAGGTAATTTTGCATTACACAACCAAATTATTAATGTATTTTAAAAGATTGTGTTCTTCTGGTCATCAACGTTTCTATGTAGAGGTTGCCTCTGTAGGGGAGATTTCATCTATAACCTGAGTGAGAATCTCATCAATGACTTCGCAATCGTAGTTCACCTGCTGAAGGTCCAGCACAGGGACATGGGCGACAAGGAGACGAGCTACTCTTTGTCTGAGTTGTCTTAATCTGAGGTGAAGGAGAAGAGAAAGTCTTTTTGAATTATTATGCTATATGTCAGAGCTATGCTTCTGTCTCAAACACCAGATAATCTACAGTTTAACAACACTTTGAACTGCACAAACTGTATCATCATACGGATATATCATACAGATTTCATTGGTATTGTACTGTACAATGTCTAGAAATATCCAGGAGAGATCTTACTGGATGTTATTGTTTTCTTGTCTGATCTCTGGTTGGTCCTGTGTCCCAAAGTTTCTTCCTCTTTCTGAGTTGGAGGCTTCTGCTGAAGTTGCTGCACTTTCTTCATGGGAGAAAATAGGAAAATCTGTCTGGACCCCTTGATCTTCTACACTTACCTTGACCTTATCAAGGTCTTTCTTTATCTCCTCCAAATCTTTCTGCAGGATCTCATAGCAGGTCAACAATGTGCTCTTCTCCTCTTCTAGACTGTCAACCTGTGTGTGAGGGAAAGACAAGATAAGAATTGCAGGAACAGGACATGACAAACTCACCTCACTGGTAATGCATTTTATTTTGACTTATAGGTTATTTAGGTTGCATTTTCCCCTCTAATATTTATAACGTTCACTTTTCCATTTAACTATTCTTGTTATTTTTCTTGCTCTCTCACCTTATTTTGGAGATGCTTTATCATCTCATTGGCCTGCAGGTCCTGAGCTTCATAGTTTTGCTGGTCTTCAGAATTGGTGTGTGTGATTTCATTGCTCTCCTCCTTCACTGTGTTCTTGTCAGTCCCAACTGAGACTGTGGATGTTGGACTATCTGGCGTCTGTCTAGCTTTCTTCTGATTTTGGTTCTTTTGATTTGGGTCCAGGGATCTCTTCCTGAAATTAAGGAGAACCAAAATCATTCAGGTGTGCTTCATGCCATGTTATTGTGAAGGTGAATGAGACAGAGGGAGTGATATGAGTACCTTTTAGGAGTAGAAGGGACAGGAGTGTCCATTGAAGTGATATCAGAAGGTCTGGAGCCTAAAGGGTTAAAACACAGGTTACAACAAAACTGTAAACAATAAATCTCTCACACACACACACACACACACACACACACACACACACACACACACACACACACACACACACACAATAGGTCTTTACCATCCCCTGTGTGAGAAGACAAAAGAAGGGTAGAGCTGGGTGTTGTTTGGCAGGATGACTTGGAGCTAGAAGGGCTCTGCTGAGAGGAAAAACATGTGAATGAAGGATATGGAAGAACTGAATCTGATGAATTTTCATGAATCAATTTCAATTTGATGAATATTTGATTTCACACTGTAATGCATGGATTCTTAACACTTTATACCAATTCACATTGATGCTTATTATGCATATTTTCCTTTAACTATGCATATTTTGTATCTCCACTTTCTCTAAAACCATGCCACATTGTAGATCTACCCACCTTGACAGTTCTATATACTGTTTAGGTGCATTTATTTCAGAGCCTAGCTAATATAGGGATAATGCACAACATCAGAAAATGCTAATCTTTGTGATGGCTCCAGATCCAGGCTAGATCCTGAGCTCAGGGAACAATCCCCTCATATCTGCATGAATTTCTTCTGGGTTGTTCAGTTTTCTCCCTCCTCCTATAAAAACACACTGAAAGGGGATTGCTGACGCTAAATTGCCTACAAGTGTGACTGTGTGCATGAAGCTCTGTGATGGACTGATGGGAGTCCATCTGTAACTGCTCATCCTGTGCAGGGTTGCAGGCAAGCTGGAGCCTATTCCAGCTGACTATGGGCAAGAGGTGGGGTACACCCTGGACAAGTCTCCAGATCATCGCAGGGTTGACACACAGACAAAACCATTCACACTCATACCTACAGTCAATTTAGAGCCATTAATTAACCTAACCTGCATGTCTTTGGACTGTGGGGGAAATCTGAGCACCCAGAGGAAACCCACGTAGACATGGGGAGAACATACCGTACAAACTCCACACAGAAAGGCCCTGTTGGCCACTGGGCTCAAACCCAAAACCTTCTTGCTGTGAGGAAACAGTGTAAACCACTACACCACCGTGTCACCCTCACTTTTAAATGAAATTAATTCTGCATCAGAGCTGATGTACAAGGCCCTGAAATTTCTTCAAAAGCAGAGTATCCTGCTTGTTCATAGCTGCAGTCATCTGTAATCAACTAAATAATCTGAGCTGACAAACTAAAGGAAAACCCAGAGGTTCATCTTCCTAAAGCAATCAGTAACATCTCACCTAATTAGTTCTACATCTCAGCAAAGACTAAAACTGTGGTTGTAGGGTTTAATTGTATCTTCTTAGAAAATCAAACCAAACATTTAAATAGCTGTACTAAGAACAATGGCCCAACATGAAAATCGGCTGCACCAAGATTAATCCACAGAAAACAATACTCATCATCTCTTTGTTTTGCAAAGCAGAGTGCAAAGATTACTGTTATTAGTGTATAACCCCATCATTATATTCATCAAAAATAAAAAACATACCTACTTTAGTTATATGGCATCCATGAATATAATCTATTTCTGATACTTGCTCACTTTTCTATAAATCATATCTCAGCAGAGTTTCTCTCAGCCTGGGTAGCGAGAGTACAACCCCGATTCCAAAAAAGTTGGGACAAAGTACAAATTGTAAATAAAAATGGAATGCAATAATTTACAAATCTCAAAAACTGATATTGTATTCACAATAGAACATAGACAACATATCAAATGTCGAAAGTGAGACATTTTGAAATTTCACGCCAAATATTGGCTTATTTGAAATTTCATGACAGCAACACATCTCAAAAAAGTTGGGACAGGGGCAATAAGAGGCTGGAAAAGTTAAAGGTACAAAAAAGGAACAGCTGGAGGACCAAATTGCAACTCATTAGGTCAATTGGCAATAGGTCATTAACATGACTGGGTATAAAAAGAGCATCTTGGAGTGGCAGCGGCTCTCAGAAGTAAAGATGGGAAGAGGATCACCAATCCCCCTAATTCTGCGCCGACAAATAGTGGAGCAATATCAGAAAGGAGTTCAACAGTGTAAAATTGCAAAGAGTTTGAACATATCATCTACAGTGCATATCATCATCAAAAGATTCAGAGAATCTGGAAGAATCTCTGTGCGTAATGGTCAAGGCCGGAAAACCATACTGGGTGCCCGTGATCTTCGGGCCCTTAGACAGCACTGCATCACATACAGGCATGCTTCTGTATTGGAAATCACAAAATGGGCTCAGGAATATTTCCAGAGAACATTATCTGTGAACACAATTCACCGTGCCATCTGCCGTTGCCAGCTAAAACTCTATAGTTCAAAGAAGAAGCCATATCTAAACATGATCCAGAAGCGCAGACGTCTTCTCTGGCCCAAAGCTCATTTAAAATGGACTGTGGCAAAGTGGAAAACTGTTCTGTGGTCAGATGAATCAAAATTTGAACTTCTTTATGGAAATCAGGGACGCCGTGTCATTCGGACTAAAGAGGAGAAGGACGATCCAAGTTGTTATCAGCATTCAGTTCAGAAGCCTGCATCTCTGATGGTACAGTATGGGGTTGCATTAGTGTGTGTGGCATGGGCAGCTTACACATCTGGAAAGACACCATCAATGCTGACAGGTATATCCAGGTTCTAGAGCAACATATGCTCCCATCCAGACGACGTTTCTTTCAGGGAAGACCTTGCATTTTCCAACATGACAATGCCAAACCACATACTGCATCAATTACAGCATCATGGCTGCGTAGAAGAAGGGTCCGGGTACTGAACTGGCCAGCCTGCAGTCCAGATCTTTCACCCATAGAAAACATTTGGCGCATCATAGAACGGAAGATACGACAAAAAAAAGACCTAAGACAGTTGAGCAACTAGAATCCTACATTAGACAAGAATGGGTTAACATTCCTATCCCTAAACTTGAGCAACTTGTCTCCTCAGTCCCCAGACCTTTACAGACTGTTGTAAAGAGAAAAGGGGATGTCTCACAGTGGTAAACATGGCCTTGTCCCAACTTTTTTGAGATGTGTTGTCATGAAATTTAAAAATTACCTAATTTCTCTTTAAATGATACATTTTCCCAGTTTAAAAATTTGATATGTCATCTATGTTCTATTCTGAATAAAATATGGAATTTTGAAACTTCCACATCATTGCATTCCATTTTTATTTACAATTTGTACTTTGTCCCAACTTTTTTGGAATCAGGGTTGTATATGATCACTATAAACCATGTTAAAACAGCATGTCATTACCTGCTCTGTATTCTTCTCCTCCTGTATCTTCTGATATTTCTCACTGTTTCAAGACAAAAAATTATAGGACATGAGTGTTTTCAAGGGAAATACACCACTCTTAATTTTTCATATGAGCTACAACCATGGAAATTCAAAACTGTGATAAATCTCTGTGTCACTCATGAGGAAACTGATGAATTGTTTTGATAAATTTGGGTACTTTTTGTTAGTGAATGTGTCTATATAATAAAAAAAATTGGCATGGTGATATGAAGTTCATCTTCTCGTTTTGAAAAACTTGCATTTTTGAGCCAAAATACATCGTGGATCTGAGTGATATATTTTCCGATATTTCACTTCAATGACGTCACTCCTAGTGTTTTCCCGTTGACTAGACATTGTCAAAATGGCGAACCGGTTCAAAATTAAAATTCTTTTGATTAACTTGCATATTTTTTGTATGTGGATGTATCCATATAATATAAAGAACATATGGCATGAAGATATGAACATTATCTTCTCCTGTTGAAAATGTTTTCACTCATTCATGTTGCTCACTCGTGAATATATTCACCACTCAAACATAAATTTAATATCCTTGCGCAACTGGGCAACTCTTTCTCTAATTTTACACACACACACACACACACACATACGTATATGTGTGTGTCAGAGTGCAGGCACTCATGGATGTAAGTGACATGCTAACAGGAAGCATAGTTAAATCAGTAAGCAAACTCATTGTCAGAAAGTAGGCAGGGGTCAGTCGATAGACAAACAGAATGGTAGAGGGCAGACTAAAGAGTTAAATGGGTAAACGTAGCAAAGGTTCAGGAAACTAGAGACAGACAAGAAAGGCTCTAGATGACTGGGTAAACACAGACCGATACTTCACACTGAAGGTGTGTGAGGGAGAGGCTTAAGTAGCACTGCTGATTAACAGTTAATGATAGTCAGCTGCACTTAAGAGGGAGACAGGGGGCACTATGAACTTTGGGCGTTGTAGTCTTGGTAAGCCATGTTTGTAGTTTGGTTAGAGTTTCAACTCAACGCCATTACTGACAGAACCCCCCTGAGGAGCTCCCTCTTAGAGCCATACTCTTCTTAGGACGTCCTCTCCCCCTTGATGCAGGTTTGTCAGGGTGCTGGGTGTGGAATACCTGTGTCAACAGGGGGTCTAGAATGTCCTTAGCTTCTACTCAGCTATGTTCTTCTGGTCCATAGCCTTCCCACTCTACCAGGTATTCTAACTGTCCTCTTCTCCTTCTGAAGTCAAGGATTTTGTTTACCTGATAGATGAGTTCTCCCTCAAGACTCAGAGGCTGATGTTCCTGGACGAGAGCATTTTCAGCAAGTGGACCTTGGATAGCAGGTTTCAGACATGACACATGGAATGTAGGAGCAATGTGACTGTGCAGTGGGAGCTCTAGTCTGTAGGAGACCTCATTGATGCAACGTAGCACCTTGTATGGGTCGATGTAGCATGCCTGAAATTTTCTACATGAACTGGGTTCCCTTAGGTCATGTGTGGACACCCATACTCTCTTGCCTGGTGAAAATTCTGGATTGTTACCTCAGTGTTTGGCGGCATACTCCTTGTACTTGGCGTTCACCACCTCAATGCGCTGGTGAACCTCTTCCCATACTGCTTGCCTTCTGGAGAACCAGTCCTCCACCACCTGTACCTGTGCTGGTGAGTCATCCCATGGGAATAAGGGTGGTTGGTAGCTGAGTATGCACTGGAAAGGTGTTAACTGTGTAGCTGAGTGCATTTTGTGCTTACTCAGCCCATGAGATGAAACAAGACCAGTCCCCCTGATTCCTCATGCAGAAGATTCTCAAAAAAAACAACAACAACCAATCTCCTGGTTGGCCTGTTACACCTGGTCATTGGACTGGATGATATCCAGACGTGAGGCTTACTGAGACTCCAAGACATTCCATGAAACAAGTCATAGCCGTGATATGAACTGGGGACCACGGTTGCTGACAATATCCTCAGGGATACCAAAATACCTGAATACATTTTGACACAGCAGTTCTGCTGTCTGAAATGCAGTAGGAATGCCTGGTAAGAGAATAAGTCTCAGCCTTTGAAAATCGGTCCACAGTCACCATGATGGCTGTGTTACCCTGAGATGGTGGTAGGTCTGTGATGAAGTCAATGGCCAGGTGGGACCATGGTCTCTGAGGTACAGGGAGGGGACACAGCTTGCCAGAGGGCAGGGTTTGTGGAACCTTTGCTTGAGCGCATTCGGAGCAGGAAGTGATGAAGTGGTTAATTTTGGTTGGCATCTTCTTCCACCAGTACTTACTCCTTAGCATTTGGTAAGTTCTTTGACTACTAGGGTGACCTGTGGCAGGAGATGCATGTGCCCATGTGATGAGTTTACTTCAAAGTTGTTTGGGGACGTATAGCAAGTCAGGTGGGCAGTCCTCTGGGTGCCTTCAGGGTTGGGAGGCTCTTACTGTATCTCCTTATCCAATTCCCAAGTGATTGAACAAAGCATTCTGGTGCAAGAATGGGATGAGGTTCTGGGTTATGCGGTGCTGGACTGAAAGTTCAGGACAGAGCATCAGCCTTAGTGTTCTTATGCCCAGGACAGAATGAAGAGAGCCCATCGGGCCTGACGTGGGTTCAATCTCTTTACTTTCTTGAGATACTCCAAGTTTTTGTGGTCGGTTAGTATCACGAAGGGGTGTGTAGCTCCCTCTAACCAGTGTCTCGATTCCTCAAGGGTGAGCTTAATGGCTAGTAGTTCACAATTCCTGACATCATAGTTCCTCTCAGCTGATGAGAGCTTGTTAGAAAAGAAAGCCACAGTCTGTGGCTGGGATAGCACCCCTCCCACTCCAGTCTCTGAGGCATCCACCTCAACTGTGAGATGCTTGGTTGGGTCAGGATGCTGCAGAATGGGGGCTGAGGTGAATGCAGTCTTAAGTCTGCCGAAGGCATCCTCAGCTGCAGGGTTCCAGAGATGTTTGGGACCTTCCTTTAGCAGGGTGGTTAAGGGAGCCGTGATGGTGCTGAAACCTCTGATAAAGCATTAGTAGAAGTTAGCAAAACCAAGAAAACATTGAAGCTCTTTCACCAATGTGGGTACTTTACAGATATTTGGTTTAGTCTGCTGAAGTCTATACAAGGTTGAAGGCCTCACCCATTCTTCTCCACAAAGAAGAATCCTGCAGAGGCAGGTGACTTGGAGGGACAAATGTAACCCTGGTTGAGCGCTTCCTGAATGTACTCCTCCATTGCAGCCTGTTCCTTCTGGGAAAGTGGGTAGATTCGGCTGCATGGAGGTAACGCGCCTGGGAGGAGATCAATAGCACAATTGTAAGGGCGATGTGGTGGTAGGCTTACCTTTACTAAAAATCTCCTTCAGGTCAGAATAACATTCTGGTACGTTGTCCAGTGAATCCGGTTGAGGACTTTCAACAGAAGTAGACAAAACGAATAGCTGGGGGCGCAAAAAACAGTTCTGAAAGCATGTAGGGGACCATCGGAGGATTTCCACATTTTGCCAATTTATCAGACGGTCATGGAGCTGTAACCATGGGTAACCCAGGATGATGTCGTGGTTAACCGTAGAAGTGAAGTGAGAATGGAGAGCTCCTACTTGGTTGTGAACTGGAGTGGTTCTAGTTGTGACGAGACCATCTCCTATAGGTCCTCCGTTGATGGTCCTGATGCTGAGTGGACTCTGCAGAGGAGTTGTGGACAGATTGAACTCCTGGATGATTGAACTGTTGAGGAGGTTCCCCTCTGCCCTGAGTCAACAAATGCAGATAACATGTGTCAAGGCTGGCAGTTTCAACAACACAGGTACTTTCAATGATTGTGAATTAAAGTTTCTCACCAGACTCACCATATCAGGAGCAGGCTCAGAGTTGTTGCAAGTAGGGCAGACTGGACACTGTGTTATATGATGGTTGGAACTCCCACAATAGAAGCATAGCCCCTCGCATCACCTTCTCTCTCTCATTCAGAGTGTTTCAGCCTAGTTTGAAAAACCTCCATGGGTGTGGATGCATCAGCTGACTGAGCTGGTCTGGTGTCCTCCTTGAGAGAGGGTTGGCTGGAAAGTAGATGATCCAGTCAAATAGCAAGGTGTATGAGGGAGTCCAAAGTGAGATGTTCATCTCTACAAGCCAGTTCACTCAATATTTCGGGATGAAGACCTTGGCGAAACACTGCTTTCAGAGCTGGCTCATTCCATCCACTAGTGGCTGCAAGAGATTGGAAATCCAGCATATACTTGGCTACTCCTCTTGCCCCTTGAGTGATGGTGAGTAGACTTTCGCCAACTTCTATCCCTTCAGGTTCGTGATCTAACACTCGTTTGAATAGTTCTAGAAAACGCTCATATGAAGTGGTATGCTCCTCTCCATTCTTCCATACCACACTAGCCCCCTGTAGCACTGTACCAGTGAGAAAAGAGAGAAACTTTGCAATCTTACATTCATCAGAGAGGTTTGGCATGGTAGCAAAGTACAAGGAGCACTGAAGCAGAAATCCCCTACAGTTAAGGGCATTACCGGCATATTTCTTGGGAGTTGGGAGAAGCTGCACGTGAGTTGAAAGAGGCATCAGAACACATTAGGAGGGCCTGCAGCATCACAGTAGTTAACTGTGCCAATGTTGAGGTCAGTGAGCATCTGCTGATGTTCTCCTAAGAGGTGTCCCTGACCATATAAAGCCGTTTGCTTTGCCATCTCTACTACATCCATAACAAGGCAAAGTATCCTGTCAGATTGCAGGCACTCACAGATGTAAGTGCAAGGGAGAGCAGGGATGCAAACAGGAAGCATAGTCAAATCAGTAAGCAAACTCATAGAAAGCAGGCAGGGGTAGGTTGATAGGCAAACAGAAATGGTAGAGAGCAGACTAAAGAGTTAAACGGGTAAACGTAGAAAAGGTGCGTGCCTGCAGGGCTCGGTATGACTGGGTAAACACACAACAATGCTTCACACTAAAGGTGTGTGAGGGAGAGGCTTAAGTAGCACTGCTGATTAACAGTTAACGATAGTCAGCTGCACTTAAGAGGGAGACAGGGGGCACTGTGAACTTTGGCCGTTGTAGTCTTGGGAAGCCATGTTTGTAGTTCTGTTAGAGTTTTGACTCACAACGCCATTACTGACATTCACATATATATCTCAGGGTTCTAACTAGGCCTTTTCAGCATATCGGTCCAATATGCAATGTTTCCTTACCGCTATGCCCACAATATTGCCGACACGTCTGTAAAAGTTACCGCTCACTAATAAAAAAGACTTGACAAACTTAAAAATGTGGTCTTTTGTTTAATTTTCTCTCGTTATCCCCATGCTGCGATGACAGCGCACCTCCGTGCGAATGTTTTACATTCGGACATACTCTACTGTCCGTCCATGTAAGCGCCCAGTTCATAGTTCACCCGAGTAGTTCCATGTGGAGATTGCCACTGATCATGCTCGTCCAATTCACCTGCTTCCTTATGCTGTGTTTGCAGTAAAGTGCCATCCATGTTAAGAGCATACCTGCAAACTCATGAGGGTTGAAAAAGGTGACAAACTACCGGTAACCCCTGCATGTGCCCCACGCCTCACTGCTGCGCCATCGTAGCCCTGTCCCACAAGGTTTTTCTTGTACTCCAGCCCATGTTTCTCAAGGCAGCATATAATCTTGTCACTTAAGGCGGTGGCATCCAGGTGTTCTGCCACTTCAAACTCCAGAAAGCTTTCATGAACCACACCGTTGTAAAAAATATCTCAGAACAAATGGCATTTGCTCTTTTTTCTGAACATCTTTAGTTTCATCAACAATAACTGAAAACTGCTTGCTCGTTTTAACTTCCTGGATGATTTCCTCTTTGACCATTGCAGCCAAGCACTCAAGTATTTCATTCTGTATTGTTTTACTTGTGTATTTTGCATTTTTAGCTTATTGTTCAAGTCTTTTTTTAATGATGGGGTTATGATTACCCAGCAAGTCTAACATAGAAAGAAAAACACCCTTTTTTTCAGAGTCAAGAGACTCCCTGTGACCCTGCTGTGCTGTTTTCTGTGGCTGTTAGAACTAAAATTTCAGCTAATGTTTTAACGTAGTATTGATTTTAACAAAGTTATCACGTTTTTACAATATATTTAACATAACATCACGTTATTTCATGATATTTTCATGTAATAACGTGAAAACACCTTATCAAGAAATAACGTGAAAATATGGTTTAACGTCCTAGGCCAGGCTACTTCCATTAAAAGCAGACGGCCTAGCCTACTGTAGAACTTGGGTCGAGCAAAAACACCGAGTAAAAACATGGCTGAATCCTGAATGACTCCTATTTGTATAAATAGGGGACTACATAGGCGGCAAAACGTAGTGTTTTTCCCTGCCATGGAAGTGCACTTTATTGAAGAGGAAGCAATTTGCATTACAGCCTTGAATGAGGATTTAAAATGGCGGCTCGGCTCAGTTTTCCCTTCCTCCTTCAGTATACAAGTGCGCTTCCATGTTTAGGCAGGAGGGCTGATAGAAGTGGCGAAACATTTTACTTTTTATCGTTTCTTTCACAACTTGAATGCGTTGAAACAAAAAATTATGACAAACTAACGCCGCTTACACTAAAATATTGAGGGAAATTTGTAATAAAAACTTTACGGTCGGCAATTTCGACACGGAAATTCTCGATCAGTCGGGTTACCGGAAACACCCTTTTTTTTTTTTTTTTTTGGCCTTACATGCATAGTTAGCTAAATAACGTTCTCCCACACGATTTTTATCCTCTCAAAATCAGCATCACAACTATGCTAGCACTGTTCATTCATTATAATTTCATTTCTTGATAGATAGTTAATCAGCTTTTACCTCTGTCCTCCCGTGTCTCCTTTCCTCGCGACTCCTGGCTCCCTCGCTTTGCGCCTCTCAATTTTCCAAAACAACCAATCTCTGGCGTTATCTCGTGCTGCATTCGCCACAGTCGGACATTGGAAATTCGCGCATGTAAATGTCAAATTGGCTGTAATTTTTCTTTGAATTCGTCGCTGCCAACTGGGGTGGCAAGGCTTTCTTTTAGGGTGGCATTTGCCACCCTGGTAGATCCGCCCATGGTTATTCACCCCCGAGCACACTGGAAACTGTTCCATTGGTATGTTCAGATCCAGTCGCGAGCTGAGGTTGCCAGATCTCTCTATAAAAAGGTGACTTTGCGGTCTGAATCTGTGGAATATTCGTAAGTGAGGACTGGCAACCAGCAGTGGGTTGTGCACCAGCTGATCAGAACTCCAATGGAAAAGAAGCGCGTGTTAGTAACTGTTTATCTCGATTGGCTGTAACCTTGTAAGTGAAATGTTTGGCAACAATAACGTTGTAGCCTGCCTACCCCCCTCCCCCCCAAAAAAAACTCTTCGGATCTACACGAGTCACACAAGTGACCTATTTTGGGATCAAAACGGCAAATTTTACCGAAAGGTGAGGAGTTTGCAGGTATGTAAGAGGCGCTTATGCACCATGCATGTACTGTAATACGTGCCAGTCCCCAGCAATTTTTTTTTTTTTAATGACACAACACGGTGCATTGAAACCGTCGGAATAATGGTCAGTAGGGGAAGGTACGATATGAGTTAGATCTGGATGGTCATGTATTGTAATTGAATAGCTGAAGCTGAAAGTAAAGCTGACACTTTGTGAACATCAACTGGTTGTTTTATTCTTATTATATTCTTATTCCATAAATATCTCACTAATATAGTTGAATATTACTTATGATAAGGCTTCTATCAAAAACAACCACAGCAACTTTTGGCAAAAAAAAAAAAACAACCTCTCATTAATATTACCAAAAGAGAGTGACTTTCAGGGAGGCCTGTAAGTGCCAGTAAATGCACTAGAATGCATCTACGAGCATGCAGAACCCATGACCTTTCCCGGCTCTTATGAATGGTACCACTACGCTGATATTTTGGTTGAGTTAGAGCCCTGATATATTACACACACCAGTTATTCCACAAAATCAAGTCATACATGAGCTGAGAGCCGACGAGGCGTATCACACCGAGTTGGCTATAAGCCATGTACGACGAGATTGAGTGGAATAACTGTTTTATTCTATCCACATTCACCGGATTTTGAGAAACAGAATTCGATAAATAAAAAATTTGTACAAAACATCCAATAAAATCATTTCCATTTAAAATGTAAACAAATCAGCAAAATGACATTAGCAATTTGTGGAAAATGCTATGATAATAATTCTTGAAAAATAAAAAAAGATACTTTCTTACCATCAAATACTTTTATCCCATATTTTGTTGCTTTTTTTGTATTTTGGAGGGTTTTGTTTTCAAGTAGAGTTTTTATTTCATCCTCGGTTGGCTCAGTAACATGCTCCGCCATTTTCTTTTCTTCTTTTTTTGGCGGTTGGCAAACCAACTTAACTGTACATAACTGCTACCAACTGGGCTGGAGTGTGGAACAGGAGATATTGGGGGTAGCAACTATATTCTTTTATTTAGCTATTTCTGTTTCTTTAAAATATTTGATAAAAAAGTGATATATCTGACTTGATGCGCTCTGCCATTTTGTTTTTCTCTGCTCACCATATATGAGCTGATATCCTAGTAGTAGTGGAGCCAATCAGAGTGCGCGATTGCTCATATCCAGTGGTCAGAAGTTTACATACGATGACATGAATGTCATCTTGGATATGAATGTCATGGCAATATTTGGGCTTTCAGTAATTTCTTTGAACTGTTCTTTTTCTGTAGCAGAATGTACAGCATACATCTTTAATAAAAAAACACTACAATTTTGTGCACAAGTTTTAATTTTCTTTGGGTTTTCTTAAATCAACATGGGGTCAAAATTATACATACAGCACACTTAATATTTGGGTAAAATGTCTCTTCATAAGATTCACCTTGAACAAACATTTTTATTTACCATGAACAAGCTTCTGGCAGAATTCTGGTTGGATATTTCATGACTCTTCATGGTAGAATTGGTAGAGTTCAATTAAATTTATTTTTTTTCTTGGCATGGACTCTACTTATAAGCATGGTCCATATGTTTTCAGTAGGGTTGAAGTCAGGACTTGTTTTAAAGTGCATATCACAGGTAAATTCAGGAGCAAGATCAACGTAATTCTCCTATTTTATATTAAACTTTGGTCAAATATCTGTCACATTTTGCATTTTGTGCAATTTTTTTTTTACCTTGCGCAATACCAGAAAAATTCAGTTGAAATCAAGCCATTTGAGGCGAATTGGTCCGCCTCTGAAAAAACTTGGCATTTGGATTTCCCGGCAAACATTGATTTTTGTGACGTCGCGTGCAGAATGCCTCCCTCTGAATCCTACGTCAGCACTGGTTTGTTTATGAGAAAACGACCTGGTGGTTTTCTGCAAATTTCTTCAACGTTATCATGTAATTATTGAAATGGTTAACAGATGTATCGTAGAAGGGTGTAGCAACACCAATTTTGATGGGATTAGTACTCATTGTTTTCCAAAAGACCAGACAATGAGAGAGAAATGGGAGCGCTTCGTGCGAGGCTCCCGGAAGCCGAGGACCAAAGCAGAGCCGAGAAAAAGACCAAGAAAATCGGCGATTCACAAGTTGACTGTTGCCAGGGTAAGAAATAAGAGACTATACTCTAAATTAGGTGTTCCTGTGTTTGTGTGGTACATGGATAATGTTATTTATTGACACACACAAAAGTAAACAACACGAAAGCGTTGGGCGATAATACACTTACTTAGATTAGATTAGATTAGATTAGATTAGATTAGATTAGATTAGATTAGATTAGATTAGATTAGAACTTTACTGATCCCTTTGGGAGGGTTCCCTCAGGGAAATTAAAAAGATACAGTCCACACAGCCTGGTAAAAAGCAGCCAAAGTAGAGTCCAAAGTAGCATGTTTAAAGTCCCCAGAAATGATGATAAATGCCTCAGGGTGCTGTGTCTGCAGCCTTGCTGTGACAGAGTGAATCCCCTCACATGCAGCGGCTGCGTCTACCCTCGGAGGGATGTAAACACAGATGGTGATGCTTGCACCTCCAAGTCCGGGCAACATAAGACCGTCTTTACGGAGAAATGTCCCAGGTTACACCAGCGGTTATTCACGTAAATGATGTGTCCCCCACCTTTGCCTTTCCCGCATGCTTTAGTGTCTCTGTCGGCTCTCACAGCAGTGAATCCCCGCAGGTCCACGTTAGCATCCGGTACAAGGAGTGTTAGCCATGTCTCTGTAAAAATAAATAAGCTGCTCTCCCGGTAAATCCACTGGTTGTTCAGTGCGGATAGCTCATCGACCTTATTTGGCAGTGAGTTCACATTCCTCATGATAACGAAGGGAATGGATGGTTTGTAGCAGTGCTTAATTTGTGAAGTGGGAGGTCCCGGGCCGGAACGCAGGAGGTGGGTGGGTCCGGCGACTCAAAAAAAAAAAAAAGGCGGGGGGTGGTTTACTATAACTTTACGCACACACGCCTATTGCATGACATGTATTGCAACAGCACCAGTTATCAAATCCTGGACAACAATGGACAACGCTCAGAATGTTCTCCAAACAGGCACTCAAGTTCACTCTCGCTCTCCACACATACAAGGCAGGGGTCGGGAACCTTTTTGGCTGAGAGAGCCATGAAAGCCACATATTTTCAAATACATTTTCATGAGAGCCATATATAAAAAGTGACGCTGAATACAACTAAAATGCATTTTTACGTATGACCAACAATTTGAGTGCAAGATATTCTTTTTCATAATGAAGAGGCTCTTGACATGCCGTCTTCCTCCTGTCCCCCGCTGAATATTTTGACGCAAACATTCCTGTTGAAATGTACGGTAGCCTACCAGTCACCTTTTTTCCCTTTTTGCCATGTTCTTTGTCAAAAGGCTTTGCTTTGCGGACAGCTGACTTTTTCATTAAATGGAGGTGTACTTCTTGATCTCAATGTGAGCTGATTAATCTGCGAGCCAGATGCAGTCACCAAAAGAGCCACATCTGGCTCCCGAGCCATTGCAGACCCCTGCGTTAAGGCAACAACTGGATCAACAATTAACAAATCAAACACAGGTTACAATATATTGATGGCCATAATAAAACACAGCAGAGTAAAGACTTAATCTTGCTTGTGTATCTGACTGAGATTATAAAGAAAGTAAATAAATAAAACGGCCCTGGCACTTGCACCCACAACGCAGCCCCATAGACCATAGAACGCATTTGAACAATAGACCTACCACGTGTCGACCGACCCGGCAGTGGACCCGCTTGGCAAAAAATAAAAAATAAAATAATATCAGACATTATGATCTTAGAAAACGCTTTAGTGACGAACAGTTACAGACAGTAATATGCCGTGATATTATGTTATAAAATATTATTTTTTATTAGGCTATATATTAAATGTATCTTCTAAAATAACAGACTGTACTCATATCACAACTGGTTTATTTCACCATTGGAGATCAGATCACACAAGACATGAGTTAAATGACTCATTTTAAGGATTTAAGTAGGGTATTTAAAAGCATAGGTTGCCTAGGATTTCAAGCATATTTCAAGTTTAAAAACAGTGCCAGCAAACATAAGTGCAATCAATTCAAGTAATAGTTAAGAAATAAAGGGTTTACAAAACAAGTTGGAGAACTCATTTTAAGGATTCAAGTTTTACTATATTCCAAGGATTCAAGTAGCAGCCATAAGTGTAATCGATTCAAGTAATGGGTAAAAATTTTAGTAAGCGTTCTTGTTTTTTTGCCATTTTTTCCACAGCGCAAGCTAACGGCTTCAAAAAACCCGGTGTTCTATTGAGTGGAAGTATACACCCCATGTCCCCCCTCTTCCCCTTTCGCATAGATTTTGTGGATGTCATAGGAGAGAAATCAACAACAGATATCAAAATCAAAACCGAACACACTGTCTTCGTAAGAAGAGCAGAAAAGTAAAAAGGTGGGAAAAAAAGAGGTTTAAAGAGCTAACAACTACAGAGCAACTAGAGAGGCAGCCGTCTCACACAGTGCCCAAGGTCACATTTTCTTTACATTTTACTTCACATGTATCAAGGCAAGGGATATATGTGTCAGGGCTTGAGATCTCAGGACCTGTCAAACACATTAAATGTATATGCAACCCTGCTTAGCCGATTCCATGTGTGTAGCTTATGAAATCTTTCTCCTACAGTAGCCAGTACTCTTCTAAATGAAGAAATATATATAAATACATAATAGTAATTAGAAAAAAATATGATTTATGTAACAATAGATAGATGAGCATTGACACATGAATCCATGGGTTTAGAAGCTGAAGGTGACAATTCCATATTTCAATGCAAAATCGCTAGCTGCTAAACTTGGTCTACACAGGCTGTAAACTGAAACCATGCAAGCTCTCACAGCCTGCTGGCGCTTCCGCAGGTGACATCACGAATCTGGCTCCAGACTCCCTTGGGATTTTTCCAGACGCGTTTTGTTATTTTATTTTTTTCTGCTGTAGACAGATGGCCGGCGGCACGGTGGTGTAGTGGTTAGTGCTGTCGCCTCACAGCAAGAAGGTCCTGGGTCCGAGTCCCGGGGCCGGCGAGGGCCTTTCTGTGCGGAGTTTGCATGTTCTCCCCGTGTCCGCGTGGGTTTCCTCCGGGTGCTCCGGTTTCCCCCACAGTCCAAAGACATGCAGGTTAGGTTAACTGGTGACTCTAAATTGACCGTAGGTGTGAATGTGAGTGTGAATGGTTGTCTGTGTCTATGTGTCAGCCCTGTGATGACCTGGCGACTTGTCCAGGGTGTACCCCGCCTTTCGCCCGTAGTCAGCTGGGATAGGCTCCAGCTTGCCTGCGACCCTGTAGAAGGATAAAGTGGCTAGAGATAATGAGATGAGATGAGACAGATGGCCTTGTGCAAAATTACCCTTCTGGATAAGTGGGTAAAGGGATATACTTTCATATAAAAAAAATTAAATTGATCCAAGATATGCACTTTAAGCTTAATATTAGCCTGCTTTATCCTCCACAACCAGCTCTGATGTGTGTTTGGGTTCATTGTCCTGTTGTAACTCCCAAGTCCCAAGTTGTGTTCAAGTTTCTGATGGTTTATGCTGAAGAATTCTGAGGTAGTCCTCCTTCATTATTCCATCCACTTTGTGCAGTGAACCAGTTCCAATGGCAGCAAAACAGCCCCAGGGTATGATGAGCCTACCACCACCACCAGCTCATACAGTGTCTCTCTGTACATGGCGTTCATTGTGGCCAAACAACTCAATCTTTGTCTCATCTGACCATACAGCTATCCTCCAGAAGGCTTTTTTCTTTGTCCGTGTGGTCAGTTTCAAACTTTAGTTAAGCTTGAAGGTGTCAATTTTGGAGCAGGGGATTATTTCTTGGATCGCAGCCTCTTGGTGATCTGAACTGTAGATAGTGATCCATCAGCTTCCAGTTCATGGCAGGACTGTGCCATGGTGGTTCCCAGGTTATTCCTGACCATCCAAACCAATTTCCTTTCAGCTCAGGGTGACAGTTTGGGTTTTCTTGAAGCAAAGTGGCTTGGCAAAGTGACTACACCTCACAATAACTTGCATGCAATTGTTTGAACTGATCTTGGAATTTGCAGTTGTTTAGAAATAGTTCCAAGAGACATTCTGGAGTTGTGTATATCTGCAATCCTCTTTCTCATATCTGCACTGAGCTCCTTGGACTTTCCCATTTTACTGTGTGTTGGTCAATCTAATGGGTGCTGTAAACAAACCCTTTTTATGAAGGCACAAAGAAGCTACAAGCTGTAGGCAATCATGATCATTAACAGGAAGTTAAGAGACCTCGACCTTGGCAAGATAAAAGACATTTTAGAAGTTTCATCACCTCTGAATTAATAATCTACGTGAGCGTATGTAAATTTTTGACCCTGTATGTGTAATTTTGACCCTGTGTTGATTTCAGAAAACCAAAAGAAAATGAAAACTTGTGCACCAATTTCTAGTGTTTTTTTTTTTAAATTAAAGATGTATGCTGTACATTCTACCACAGAAGAAGAACAGTTCAGAGAAATTACTGAAAGCCCAAATATTGCCATGACATTCATATCCAAGATGACATTCATGTCACTGCATGTAAACTTCTGACATATATATGAAGTTCATCTTCGGGTAGTGAATATATATTCCACGAGTGAGTGAAGCGAATGAGTGAAAATATTGTTCAACACAAGAAGATAAACTTCATATCTTTGTACCACCTGTGTAATGTTCTTTATATTATATAGACACATTCATATATATATATATATATATATATATATATATATATATATATATATATATATACACACACACACACACACACACACAAGTTAATCAAAATAATTTTACATTTTAAATTTTAACCACTTTGTCATTTTGCCAATGCATGTCAAGTCAGTGCGAAAACACTGGGAGTTATATCATCGGCGTGAAATATCAGAAAATGTGTCACTCAGATCCGCGATGTACTTCATCTGAAAAATGCGAGCTTTTCTACATAAGATAAACTTTATATTTTCAAGCCAAGTCTGTAACACACTCAAAAAAAAGTTGGGACAGAGCCAAAGTAAGACTGAAAGTACTGAAAAGTTTACAGTATATTCAAGTAACACCATTTTGGAAGATATAAATTTCACTCCAAACTCACTCCTGTTTGTAGGTTTTTTGGTATCTTGGTTGTTCATCATCAGAATTTTCAAGCTCTTCTTCAACTTCACATCTCCTGAGAATATCAGATCATCATGCGAGTTAGTTAGCATGCATGTGCACACACAAAGAGAGAGAGAGAGAGAGAGAGACCTGAATTGGGGGTCAGAGTTCATGCGGCAGAACCAATTATCCGGGAGCTGTTTACTATGGATACCATCGGGAAGTTTTCGCCACTTCTGACAATCATCACACTGAACCCAGGTCTGATCTGGCTCCTTCCTGCAAGTCCAGAAAGATGCAAATCCCTTTAACCAGTCAACAACTGAACAAAACAAGCAAATGTGACAAGATTTTTTTTGTCTTGGTCAAATAGAACATGGAACACGTGAAACAGACACCGCTGTATTTACTTCTAATAAGCATGTTTCGTAGATGTATGCAGAACTGTTTATTTATTTTATGTTTTTAAAAATCCAATTCCCAACTTTGGTAGTTCAGTAATTTCTGTTTTTAAGCATCCTCTATTTTCTTATCAAATACCTTAGTTTAGTTACATTTCACAAAATATCAACAAAAGATAAAATGATTACAGAAGATCAGTATATACAGTTCCTTCCATGATTGGCACCCCTTGTAAAGATTAGCAAAAAAGGGTTAGGGGAAAGAAAGCCACCTCTTGGTGAAGACACTTCATCTCACACTGAAAAAAATGAGAAAAATCCAACTTTTAATTGAAATAAATTTATTCAGAGAAAAACAAATCCCTCATCAAAAAACAATTATTTTCGATAGTTTCTTGCAGAACACTTCTAGTTCTGGGATGTTCTAGTTCCATCTTGCATGTACAGCATGTTTAATATCTTCCCACAGATTTTCAATGATGTTCAAGTTACGGATGGCGAAAGCTAAAAAAAATCTTGACTGACCACCGAGCCTCATTTGCCGGTTAAAGTCGGTTAACCTATGAGTTTAAACAGGGATGCAAATGTAACCCCTATGGAAAATGGGCTACTAAAATGCAATTATCTAGTATTGCCACATGAGGGCGCACTACCCTGTCCAGAGAGTAGTGAACCACCACACACTTCCGGTTCTCTCTCTCTTTTCAACGCAACGTTTCCCTGTGAACACGAGTTTGATGAGCTCCGTGAATGTGATAACTTAAAAGACAAATAACCCACATAAAGTAACAAGTTTGACTCAAAGCAGTAAATCAGAAGTACCCGACACCACAAACCTGCCGGTGGAGCAGAAAAACAAGTGTTTTTCCACCTAGTGTTTTATGAGAAGAACTTCGGTGAGTGAACATGTTGCCCCTTGCTAGTTCAACCGTGTTAGCTATACCCAGTGTTAAGTTCCCGACAGTTATTCCTTTAAAACCAGTCGAAGTGACTGCAGAGAATTGTGTTCGTGGTAAATGTTTATGTTGGAACTTTGGTAACTGGTACTTTTCTTCAATGTTTAACCCACTTTGGTGCATTTTGCATCATTGTGACTTTACTGGTTGGCGGATGCCCTGGCGTGCCGTGCTGCCTCCACAGTGGCACGCACCACCCTGGACATGCTGTCTGAACGTTCCAGAAGGAACATGATGTTATTAGCTCACAGTTAACTACTCGGTGAAGCTAGCTACCGAGTGGTGGCGATTTTCAGGGTAGCTGCCTTGTGTATGCTACTGTTTGAAGCCATATCTTTGTGATATTTAATGCAAAGAAAGGGAAATGTTTTCCTAATGATGTAAATATGTTGTAATAGTGTTATAGCCTAATGGTTACAAATTAAAAGGTTTAAAATGTGATAATACAGAAATGGACAATATATATAAAAGTACAATTCATACTGTTTTGTTAAGACTGAGTTACAAACTTTATTGTTTAAGCCATGCAATATTTTCTTTACAACTGGGAAGTAAGTCATGTAAATACTTACTGTATTTTGTAATATGGGTTAATGTGGTAAATCATTCACATTACATTTAAAAGAGGGATGTATCTTTTCATATAAGTTACATGATAAATGAATGATAGAAATTGAATAATTGAGATCTCAGAGAAGAATACTTATTAGTCTACTGTTCTGTAGACTGGTTTTTTTTGGACATTGATTAGAATCCGATCCAAGGATGGCGAGCCGAGCCCATGGACTGGAGATGGTCGACAGTGCGGTGTGGCCAGCCGTGTGACCGCTTCAGGAGCCAGATGATCTTCACATCAACAGATACCAGATAAGAGGAACCTTAATACATTGCCTTTGACTCAACTTGATCTTCGAACTTCTAAATCAGATTTCGGATACTGTTTTTTGGATATCTTCATATTTTTGTGGAAAAGAAGGACTGAATTGATTTGGACTGAACTGGGAAAAGACTGAACCATTTCTTATTTTATAATTTTGTTATTTTTATTTGAAGAGCTCTTCCTTTTGTTTTATTTTCCTTTCATTGATATTGCGTTGAACCGGGACTAAGTCACATCATTGAAAGGTTAAAGCTGTGCAAAAGGTGCACAGCCGGTGTATATATAATTGTAAATCAATAAAACTGTCAACTGATCAACTCCTTTTACAACGGTTTCCAGGTTACCATTTTCAGTTGTTCTATCTTGAAGCTTACCTCTCTACCGAGCCTAGGAGATATTTAGTGCTTTTTCTACAGGTCCACGACACAAGCGCTACATAATTAGTGGCGAGCCAGCCAGGAGAGGTATTACCCTATTTTTTCAGTTGGTAGTCGAACAGTTGACATTTTTATTGTGGTCAATATTTGCAACCTGTTATTTTGAAACATTGCCTTGGTGAAATAGCCTGAAATATGGATGTAATCAGAGAATGGAACGTGAAAGTGCCGAATGCACTCCTTGTAGGTGGTTTAACAATGGGAGTAGAGGATAATGAGGTCATGGACTACCTAGCCACGCTTGGTTCCATTGATAGAATAATTAGAGTGCCTAGTGACGAACCTCAGTTTAAAAACACTGCCATTGTAGAATTCACATCAGGTGAACCTATCACTTTCATTCAGGACACTTTGCCTTGTGAACGACACACCAGTAACCCTGAGGTCACCCACAGCATTCAGCTCCTCTCTGAGCTGTATGCCGCTGACAAAAGCTCTAGCTTAACCAGCTCTTACTTGGCTGAACTAAAAGGCATAGCTAAATTGAGTGGTGCCGACTTTGAGAAACTCTTGCGAGATGAGCTAGCTAAAATTCAAAGGTCTACTAAAAGTAACCCTACCGGTGATGCTGACATAGCCACACTTAGCCAATCATCACAAGCCTCTGACAACCCCACTCATGATGAACCAACAGGTGACAAAACTGTGAACCACACACAAAAAGACACTGTCTTATCTCACTCAAATGATTCTGATTCCATTACTAGTGTATTAAGCTCCCCAACTGTAGCACAAACACCGAAACTTCCCAACACGGCTGAGGCCTCAGTTGCCCCACAAGCTCAAGCACTCCCTGACATGGCGGACGCCATAGCCAGACCCAAAGCACAAGCCTTTACCTTGGCTCCTGAGCATCTTACTACTGATGCTGTTCAGAAAGTAGTAGTTGAGCATGTGATTAAGAACAGTGACTTCACCCCTGATCGTATCAAACTGAGACCATTCTCCGGAAAAGTCCCCTGTCCTGCTTCTGAGTCTGACTATGATACATGGCGCAGCAATGTTGACTTTTTCTTAACTGATGCAACTGTGTCTGAGAAACACACTGTGCGGAAGATAGTAGAGAGCCTCCTCCCACCTGCTGCCCATATCGTTAAGAATCTTGGTCCAAAAGCATCTCCACATGACTACTTAAGCCTTCTTGATTCCGCATATGACACTGTGGATGATGGTGATGAGCTTTTTGCTCACTTCTTGAGCACAAATCAGAACTCGGGTGAAAAACCTTCCGCCTACCTGCAACGCCTACGCACCATTCTGAGCAAAGTGGTGAAGAGAGGTGGCATTGCCGCTGCTGAATTCAATCGCCAGCTCCTCAGGCAATTTTGTAGGGGGTGCTGGAATAATGCTCTGATTACCAGCCTTCAGTTAGAGCAGAAAAAGAAAGACCCACCCCCGTTTTCTGAGCTACTCCTTCTCCTCCGCACTGAAGAAGACCGGCAAGCAGCTAAATCTAGCCGTATGAAACAGCACTTAGGCTTAGCCAAAGCACATGCTAATGCCCACTTTGCAGAAGAATACAGCCCTGATTATGCTGGACCAGAGTCTCTCTCTGACACACAAAAGCTTGAAAAGCAAATTGCAATGTTGCAGACCCAGATGGCTTCTCTTAAAGCAACACTGAATACTGGCTCACGCCCGAAAACTGCTAAGCAAACTAAGAAACAAAAACCCAAACCGAACCTGCCCAGTGAAGAACACTCTTCTTCCGAACCAAAACTCACTAAGAGACCACGCCCAGGCTACTGCTTCAGATGTGGCGAGGATGGCCATATTGCTCCTTCCTGCAGCAACGAACCAAACCCTCAGTTAGTGCATGAAAAGCGCACAGATTTTGAACAGAGGCTACAGTCCTGGGGCGAAGCCAGTGAGCAGCCGTTAAACTGAACCCAGTTCCTGATGCGGGACTATCGGGAGCTGTGCAACAGAAATGTCCCAAAAGCAAATCTGCCATTAAAGTGTCCAGTCAATCACATTCAACAGGACATCAACCCCACCTTCCAATGGGTCTCATTGGACAGAAGTGTACAGCTCAAGTCATTGTTTCAGGTGTCAATTGTAACTGTGTCCTGGATACTGGGTCACAAGTGACCACCATATCTGCTTCTTTTTACAACAATCACCTATCAGACTGTCCCATTCAACCAGTCGAAGGCCTAGATGTTGAAGGCGCTAATGGCCAAAGTGTTCCATATTTAGGTTATGTGCCTATAAGCCTGAAGTTCCCAAAGAATTTTGTTGAAAATGAACCTGAAGTATGCACTTTAGCTTTAGTCACCCCAGACGTGCGCAGTAGCTGCGATTTACCAGTGCTAATTGGAACAAATGCTCTTGATGTCTTGTATAATGAGCACTGTCACCACAGAAGGCCAATTGACTTGTCTTCTGTATATGGCTATCAGCAAATCCTTCACACACTGAAGCACAGACAGGAAGCCAGTTCGACAGGCCGGATTGGCTTGATGACGCTGAAGGGCAAAGTTCGGCAAACGATACCTGCTCACGGAAGAGTCCTTGTCGAAGGCCATGTCAAGACCAACAGTCCTGGTGAGCGTGCAGTAGTTGAACAGCCTGTGACATCTTCCTTACCAGGAGGAATCCTTGTTGAATGTTGTCTTGTCACCTTGCCCCGACTGAACCCCCATAAGCTACGTGTGTGGGTAAGAAATGAAACTGAGCATGACATAACCCTCCCCACACACTGTGTTATAGCCGAGCTCCACACCCCTGAAGTAATCCAGGAACTTAGCAGAAAAACGGAAAGCGCGAAATGCTGTGCTGTAAATCATCAAGTTTCTGACCTTGGAAAGTCCAACCTAACATTTGACTTTGGAAACTCGCCTCTCTCCAAAGAGTGGAAGGAAAGAGTAACACAGAGTTTAACAGCCTACTCCGACGTTTTCGCACAACACGACCTTGACTTTGGTCATGCATCTCAAGTGAAACACCATATAAACTTGAAAGACGGAACCCCGTTTAAGCAAAGATCACGACCCATTCATCCCAAAGATTACGAAGCTGTAAGAAAACACCTGCAAACACTCCTTGAGGCCAGAGTGATTCGCAACTCAGAGTCACCGTACTCATCCCCAATTGTAGTTGTCCGCAAAAAGAATGGAGATGTTCGTCTATGTGTTGATTACCGGAAACTCAATTCCTTGACAATACGTGATGCCTATGCACTTCCCAATCTTGAAGAAGCCTTTTCAGCCCTGGCTGGGTCCAAATGGTTCTCGGTAATGGACCTGAAGTCAGGTTATTACCAGATTGAGATGGAGGAACGCGATAAGGCCAAGACTGCTTTTGTATGCCCACTGGGGTTTTATGAGTTTAACCGTATGCCCCAGGGCATCACCAACGCACCAAGCACTTTTCAAAGATTAATGGAGAGGTGCATGGGAAATCTTAATCTGAAAGAAGTACTTGTGTTTTTAGATGATGTCATAGTTTTTTCTAGCACCCTAGAAGAACACGAAACCAGACTGTTACATGTACTCCAACAGTTGAGAGAACACGGCTTGAAACTTTCACCTTCAAAGTGCAGCTTTTTTCAAAGCTCCGTGCGTTACTTAGGACACATCGTTTCAAGTAAAGGTGTAGAAACTGATCCTGAAAAGGTCCGTGCCCTCCACATGTGGCCTAGACCCCAAAATCTCAAAGAACTCAAGTCGTTTTTAGGTTTTGCAGGATATTATCGTCGCTATGTGAAGGACTATTCGAAAATAGTCAAACCCTTGAATGATCTTACAAAGGGCTACCCACCCTACCAAAAAGGAAGGAGAGCAACAGCTCACTCTGGAGCCTATTTCAATGTGAAGGAGCCGTTTGCAAATCGCTGGACAGATGAATGTCAGAATGCTTTCGACACAGTCATACAGAAACTAACATCAGCCCCTGTACTTGGATATGCAAACCCAAAACTCCCATATGTTCTCCACACCGATGCGAGCACCTTTGGGTTGGGTGCCGCCCTCTATCAAGAACAAGAGGGTGAAATGCGAGTAATTGCCTATGCAAGTAGAGGACTGTCCCCCTGTGAGAAGCGATACCCAGCTCACAAGTTGGAATTTCTCGCATTGAAATGGTCCATCGTAGAGAAATTTCAAGATTATTTGTATGGCAATACGTTCACTGTAGTGACTGACAATAACCCTCTCACCTACATCCTGAAATCTGCCAAACTTGATGCTGCCAGTTACCGGTGGTTGGCAGCACTTTCCACATTCGATTTTAATATCAAGTATCGCGCTGGAAAGTGCAATCAAGATGCCGATGGCCTTTCCAGACGACCTCATGACACGCTGGAGGATGATGATGTTTCTCTGGAAGAAAGAGAACGAGTGAAACAATTCACCTCTCACCATTTATCTTCACGTCCTGACCAGAGCCTGTCTGTTGAGACCGTACATGCCGTCTGTCACCGCCACCTCTTGAGTGAAACGGACGATGATCTGCCCTCCATCACCCTGGTAGAGTCTCTTTCACTCCACGCAGATGCAGTGCCAGATGTGTATGAGGAGGAAGTGTCATTGGGCTGTCACACCTTGCCTACATTCAGCCAGGGAGAGCTCCAACGGCAACAGAGATCTGACCCAGTTATAAGCGCTGTGGTTGAGCTTTTGGAAGCTGCAGATGCTGTGAAGCCCAATATCAACCCAGACTCCTTGGAGTTGAAGCTCTTGCTCAAAGAATGGAAAAAATTGGAATTGAGAGATGGTCTTCTTTTCAGAACTCGACAAACGGACAGTGACGTTACTTATCAGTTTGTGACCCCCAAATCCCTGAGACCCACCATTCTCCAGTGCCTCCACGATGATATGGGGCACATGGGCCTGGAAAGAACTCTAGATTTGGTCAGATCAAGATTCTATTGGCCCAAGATGGCCACAGACGTGGAAACCAAGATAAAGACATGTGGCCGTTGTGTCCGAAGGAAAACGCCACCTGAGAGATCAGCACCTCTTGTGAATATCCAAACAACCCGGCCCATGGAACTAGTATGCATGGATTATCTGTCCTTGGAGCCTGATAGTCACAATACAAAAGACATCTTGGTTATCACAGATCATTTCACCAAGTATGCCGTAGCTATTCCTACAAAAGACCAGAAGGCTACAACAGTTGCAAAGTCACTTTGGGAACAGTTTCTAGTGCATTACGGGTTTCCTGAGCGCCTACTGAGTGACCAGGGCAGGGACTTTGAGTCCCAACTCATCAAAGAATTATGTGCCCTTGCTGGTATTACCAAAGTGCGCACCAGTCCCTATCACCCAAGGGGAAACCCCGTAGAGCGTTTTAATCGAACTCTATTAGGTATGTTAGGAACTCTCACTGACAAGAAGAAAAGTCACTGGCGTGATTTTGTAAAACCTTTGACGCATGCCTATAATTGTACTAGGAACGAGGTAACAGGGTTTAGCCCATACGAATTGATGTTCGGACGTCAACCAAGGCTCCCTGTAGACATTGCATTCTGTTTGCCTGCCAAAAAGTCAGCTCCCAAGACTCATTCTCAGTATGTGAGAGCTCTGAAATCACGGCTGGAGGAAAGCTACCAGATAGCGAAGGGGAATTCACAGAAGGTCGCTGACCGCAACAAGCGACGCTTTGACAAGAAAGTGAGAGAATCTACTTTAGAAGAAGGAGATCAAGTACTTGTCCGAAATGTACGGCTGCGAAATAAACACAAGCTCGCAGATAAATGGGAGTCAACAATGTACAGAGTCCTGAGGAGGATGGGAAACCTTCCTGTGTATACAGTGGAACCAATGGATGGAGATGGCCCCACCCGAACTCTACATAGAGACCTTCTGCTCCCTTGCGGTGACTTGTGTGAGGCTGAAGAAGAAGAGACGACAAAGTCAAAACCTCAACGTCCACGAACCCGACGGAGTCGACCTCCTGCTCCAGACGAGGACCTTGACTCGGAGGATGATTTGTCGTACTACTCCTTCCAGCCATCAGTCATTCCAGAGAGACGCTTCTATGAGGTGATTGATGTTCCAGTGATGCTGCAACCCACCCAGACATCAGCCGTTCCATCAACTTCTGCCGAACCTACTGGACACCAGACTGCCCACTGTTTGGGTGAACCCAGGGCAGACCACCAAGTGAAGCCTGTCAGTGTTACCCCAGCAGAAGTTGAATCAGCAGAACCTGTCAGTGTTACCCCAGCAGAAGTTGAATCAGCAGAACCTGTCAGTGAATCTCCAACAGTAGTTGAATCAGCGGAACCTGTCAGCGTACTTCCAGCAGCAGCTGAACCAGTGGAAACAGAGAACACCCAAGAACAGAAGTCTGATGAAAAGGATATGACCTTGCCAGATGACAAACGTGAAACCTCAATGGTCGTTGACCAAGAAACCTCCCCAATTATTATTCCAGAGAGTCTTGAAGTTGAAACTGATGTTAACACTCAGCAAAGCACTGATCAAGCAAATACACCACTTCATGTAGAAACTGATATAGGTACTGACACTACTGACACTACACGTAGGTCAGACAGAATACATAGACCACCTGGTCGTTTTCATTACCCTGAGTTAGGAAAACCCTTAATCTCTTTTGCACAAACTCTTTTGGAAGGTTTCAATAGAGCCCTTGACACTATTAATGATGGAACCTATCCTATTGTTGCTATGTGAACTGATGTATTGGTATGATAGGCATGAAGGGACTCATGCAGAGTAAGGGGGGGAGGGTGTAACCCCTATGGAAAATGGGCTACTAAAATGCAATTATCTAGTATTGCCACATGAGGGCGCACTACCCTGTCCAGAGAGTAGTGAACCACCACACACTTCCGGTTCTCTCTCTCTTTTCAACGCAACGTTTCCCTGTGAACACGAGTTTGATGAGCTCCGTGAATGTGATAACTTAAAAGACAAATAACCCACATAAAGTAACAAGTTTGACTCAAAGCAGTAAATCAGAAGTACCCGACACCACAAACCTGCCGGTGGAGCAGAAAAACAAGTGTTTTTCCACCTAGTGTTTTATGAGAAGAACTTCGGTGAGTGAACACGTTGCCCCTTGCTAGTTCAACCGTGTTAGCTATACCCAGTGTTAAGTTCCCGACAGTTATTCCTTTAAAACCAGTCGAAGTGACTGCAGAGAATTGTGTTCGTGGTAAATGTTTATGTTGGAACTTTGGTAACTGGTACTTTTCTTCAATGTTTAACCCACTTTGGTGCATTTTGCATCATTGTGACTTTACTGGTTGGCGGATGCCCTGGCGTGCCGTGCTGCCTCCACAGTGGCACGCACCACCCTGGACATGCTGTCTGAACGTTCCAGAAGGAACATGATGTTATTAGCTCACAGTTAACTACTCGGTGAAGCTAGCTACCGAGTGGTGGCGATTTTCAGGGTAGCTGCCTTGTGTATGCTACTGTTTGAAGCCATATCTTTGTGATATTTAATGCAAAGAAAGGGAAATGTTTTCCTAATGATGTAAATATGTTGTAATAGTGTTATAGCCTAATGGTTACAAATTAAAAGGTTTAAAATGTGATAATACAGAAATGGACAATATATATAAAAGTACAATTCATACTGTTTTGTTAAGACTGAGTTACAAACTTTATTGTTTAAGCCATGCAATATTTTCTTTACAACTGGGAAGTAAGTCATGTAAATACTTACTGTATTTTGTAATATGGGTTAATGTGGTAAATCATTCACATTACATTTAAAAGAGGGATGTATCTTTTCATATAAGTTACATGATAAATGAATGATAGAAATTGAATAATTGAGATCTCAGAGAAGAATACTTATTAGTCTACTGTTCTGTAGACTGGTTTTTTTTGGACATTGATTAGAATCCGATCCAAGGATGGCGAGCCGAGCCCATGGACTGGAGATGGTCGACAGTGCGGTGTGGCCAGCCGTGTGACCGCTTCAGGAGCCAGATGATCTTCACATCAACAGATACCAGATAAGAGGAACCTTAATACATTGCCTTTGACTCAACTTGATCTTCGAACTTCTAAATCAGATTTCGGATACTGTTTTTTGGATATCTTCATATTTTTGTGGAAAAGAAGGACTGAATTGATTTGGACTGAACTGGGAAAAGACTGAACCATTTCTTATTTTATAATTTTGTTATTTTTATTTGAAGAGCTCTTCCTTTTGTTTTATTTTCCTTTCATTGATATTGCGTTGAACCGGGACTAAGTCACATCATTGAAAGGTTAAAGCTGTGCAAAAGGTGCACAGCCGGTGTATATATAATTGTAAATCAATAAAACTGTCAACTGATCAACTCCTTTTACAACGGTTTCCAGGTTACCATTTTCAGTTGTTCTATCTTGAAGCTTACCTCTCTACCGAGCCTAGGAGATATTTAGTGCTTTTTCTACAGGTCCACGACACAAGCGCTACACAAACAACGCGCCTTTTGGCGGATGCCGCCTTTTTCACGGCTGAATCGTGCAGATCCGATTTTTTTTTGGGGGGGGGGGGCGTTGGAGTGTCTGAATAATTTCATCAGAGTAAATTCTGTATTAAACTTACTAAATAAGCAAATGCTGTTACAGTCCATGAAACATAGGAAGTATAAGTATGAGAAGAAAACAGTAAATCAGAAAGCTGCGCACGTTTTCGCGGAAGCTGCGCACATTTGCGCAGCTTCCGCGAAAACGTGCGCAGCTTTCTGATTTACTGTTTTCTTCTCATACTTCCTATGTTTCATGGACTGTAACGGCATTTGCTTATTCAGTAATTTTAATACAGAATTTACTCTGATGAAATTATTCAGACACTCCAATGCCCCCCCTAAAAAAAAATCGGATCTGCACGATTCAGCCGTGAAAAAGCTGGCATCTGCACCTTTAGTTTGTGTGGAGAGATATGATCTGCAATAACATGCATTGTTGGCTACAGACCGAAACATACTTTCAGAATGCACTGGCCAAGGCAGGACTAAACTCGATATGCCTTCAAATAATAATAAAAAAAAAACAGAATAGTAATTTGTAAGCTAAAAAGCCTGTGTCTACACTTTTCTTTCGCCAAGTGGGGCGGGAGGGCGGGACATGACTGAATGGGTGTTTCTGATTTGTCAGCTGTCTTCCTTACACCCCATGGCATGCCCCAAGCATTTACAACACAGAATTCCAGGTTCTCCGCTCCAAAATTGGCAGCTTCAAAACGATTGATTTTTTTTTTTTTTAACCGACAACCAAAAAAAATTAACCGGTTGACGTTGATTCGGTCAACCATCGGTCAAACGGTCATCGGTTAACATCCCTAGTTCAAGTTAAAGGACTGTGAGGACTATTCCAAAAGCTTCAGCTTGCTTTTTTTTTTGAAGTAGTTCTTAGTAGATACTGAAGTATGTTTTGGATCACTGTCCTGCTGTAGAAACCAGCCTTCATATTTGCTTCCACAATATGCTGATATTTACCAGATTTTGCTCAATATTTCCATTTACCTGTGAAATGATTAAAGTGCCACTGGATGCCACATAACCTTAAAGCACACTAGATACACACTCATGCTTAATAGTTGGCAAGGTCTTCTTTTAATCAAATGCTGTTCCTTTTTCTCCAAACACATCTTTGGTGATTTCAGGTCAAAGACCTCCATTTATACTTCAGTCCACAGGATCCATTTCCAAAACGCCTTTGGCTTATTAATACGTTGTTTTTCATACTTCAGACATTTGAATTAAGTGATCAGGTTGCAGGTAAGGTTTCCTGCTGATGACTCTTCTGTGCAGCTCATGTTTGTGCAAACAAAGCTACACAGTAGAATGCACCATCACTCCTGTGTCATGTAAACCTTCCTAAAGGTCCTTGCTGTCAATTGTGGAATTTGCTTTGCCTTTATGACCAGCATACAGGCAGTTCTATCTGAGGGTTTTCTTGGTCAGCTACTTGGAGAGCACATAGTTGTTGAGTGTTAGAAGAAGGTTTGAAAATAATTTATTATGCTCAGCAATGGTCATCAGCTGACAATTCTGAGCCTGAGAAAGTCCTAAAGGGTCAATTAAAGCCTACACAAATTCTGAGACTTTACAACTGGATGGTTTAGCATACAAGTGTGTGTGTGTATACATGCAATTTTAAACTTACACAAGATCCTCAACACGTTCAGTGCATTTCAGGTTTTTCTGAAGTCTATACTGGACTTCCTTCCAATAATCCTCAAGCTTAGAACCTACACTCAGCATGGTTCTCCTACATGAACAAAAAAAGAGCACCATTCAGTAAACTGTTTATATATGTATAGGAACACTACTGATCAGTGTGTGAAAAAAAAAAAGGCTTTCACGTACTGTACTCATAATACTCGTACTGTATACTAGTGCATCTCAAAAAATTAGAATATCATGAAAAAGTTCAGTTTTTCATAATTTAATTAATAAAGGGAAAATTTCATGTTCTATATTCATTACATGTAAAGTGAAATATTTCAAGCCTTTTTTGTTTTAATTTTGATGATTATGGCTTATGGTTCATGAAAATTAGAAAGCCAGTATCTCAGATTATTAGAATATTTAACTTCCAGTTTGACTAAAACAGTATACAGTAAATACCGTGTATCTCTCGGTCTAGTTCAGTACACGCAACCACAATCACGAAGAAGACCGCTGACTTGACAGTTGTCCAGAAGATGATCATCAATACCCTCCACAAGGAGGGTAAGCCACAAAAGGTTGTTGCTGAAAAGACTGGCTGGAAAAGGTGCACAAGCAACAGAGATGACCGCAACCTTGAGAGGATTGTCAATAAAAGTCAATTCATGACCTTGGGAGAGCTTCACAAGGAGTGGACTGAGGCTGGTGTCAGTGCATCAAGAGCCACCACGCACAGACATCTTCAGGAAAGGGGCTACAACTGTTGCATTCCTAATATCAAGCCACTCCTGAACCAGAGACAACGTCAGAAGTGTTTTACCTGGGCTAAGGAGAGAAAGAACTGGACTGTTGCTCAGTGGTCCAAAGTCCTCTTTTCAGATAAAAGTAAATTTTGTATTTCATTTGAAAATCAAGGTCCTTGAGTCTGCAGAAAGAGTGGAGAGGCACAGAATCCATGGTGTTTGAAGTCCAGTGTGAAGTTTCCACAGTCTGTGATGACTTGGGGTGCCATGTCATCTGCTAGTGTTGGTCCACTGTGTTTTATCAAGTTCAAAGTCAACACAGCCATCTAACTAGGAGATTTTGGAGCACTTCATGCTTCCATCTGCTCACAAACTTTATGAAGATGCTGATTTCTTTTTCCAGCAGAACTTGGCACCTGCCCACAGTGCCAAAACTACTACCAAATGGTTTGCTGACCATGATATTACTGTGCTTGTTTGGCCTGCCAATTCATCTGACCTGAACCCCAGAGAGAATCTTTGGGCTATTGTCAAGAGGAAGATGAAAAACACCCAACCCAAAAATACAGATGAGCTGAAGGCTGCTATCAAAGCAACCTGGGCTTCAATAACACCTCAGCAGTGCCACAGGCTGATCACCTCCATGCCACGCCGCATTGATGCGGTAATTCATGGTAAAGGAGCCCCAACCAAGTATTGAGTGTATAAATGAACATATTTGTCAGAAGTTGGACATTTCTGGAACATAAACCCTTTTTTGATTGATCTGAGGAAATATTTGAGATTAATAATTAATAATTTGAGATACTGGATTTCTGAGCTCCGTGCACTATAAGCCATAATCATCTTTAGATGATAGGCAAGCTGTAAGACGAGGTAAGAGTCTATGTGCTTTTTAAACGGTTCAAACAGAAACTGAGAGACAGGAAAAAGTAGTTCAAACTTCAGGAGAGGGTGCCCTCTCCTGAGGGTTTAATTTAGAAATTAAAACAAAAAGGCCTTGAAATATTTCACTTTGCATGTAATGAACAGAATATATGAAAGTTTGCCTTTTTTAATTAAATTACCAAAAAAAAAAAGAACTTTTTCATAATATTCAAATTTTTGGAGATGCACTTGTATTGTGCCACTGCGACATCCATCCTGAGCTCTATTGCACCAGCCTGCCAGAGGGCACCCTCTCCTGAAGTTTGAACTACTTTTTCCTGTCTCTCAGTTTCTGTTTGAACCGTTTAAAAAGCACACGGATTCTTACCTCGTCTTACAGTTTGCCTATCGTCTATGTGAGTTCTGAGCCTTTTGTATCTGGATTGACCTTGGCCAGTTTACTCAATCTGGTTTTGAATTTTGCTTTGGAATGTGTTCATTGATAGGTTTGTGCTTTTGATATCCACCAAGCCTGTCTTGACTTGAATAAAACCTTGAGCATATGGATCTGTATCTTGTGTTTCTGGGTCTTGTGTTACATTTATATCCAAACCTGAATTTATAGATAATTAATTTCTGAACATGTTCCTTGAAAGTTGCAAGTCATCTGTAAATGTTACTCAAACATACCTGTACTCTTCTGTCTTGTCAAAGTCTTGCTTGTTGTGAGTTGGTGTGAGGTAGTTACACTCCATCACCCCAATAATTCCTACTCCTGTGCTCTTGGCCTGGTAACAGAAAACAGCAAACACTGAATGAATAAAATATTTTTTTTGTTTTGTTTGCTTCACAACATCACTCTAGAAATAGATTTGAATGCATATAAAATGAATATGTGTATAACTTATTTACATTTGTATTATCTTGATGATAAAAGCACAAAGTAGAAGTAATCCTGAATATCGGACTATATATGCTCAGTCATGATTATTGATAATCTGGAATTGTCTGTAAAGGTTTATTATCTTGTAGCATATCCAAATACTAGATAGCACTTGTTCAGAATGGTTGTGAAGCACATTGTGCCCAATGAAAATATAAAACTGTAGCTTGGTTCAAATAATGCTAGTTAGGGGCATAATTGTGGTTCTATTAAAACTGGATAACCTCCAAAAGCAATTCCTAACATATGAATGCTTTCGTGTGTGTGTGTGTGTGTGTGTGTGTGTGTGTGTGTGTGTGTGTGTGTGTGTGCAGCTGCCAAGACCTTCAAGCCATGAAGTTATAGTGATGTAATACTTGCTGTAAATAACTTCACACCATGTCATTTCTTTCCTGGACCCTATGCATTTAGTAGCTATTGGGTTGGAGATCGTTCTAAATGGCAGGGAACTGTGGCAGTTGTTTGTTACTCTTACACTACGTTCAGACTGCAACCTGAAATGACCCATATCCGATTTGTTGTGAAATCCGATTTTTTTGTTAGGCCGTTCACATTGCCAATTATATGAGACTTGTATGCGATCTCCAATATGAACGGAAAATGATCCAAAAGTGTCCCGCATGCGCAAATTGACACGTAATAAGCACATTTACGTAATACGTAAACAAAAAAAAAGCGCACTCTTCAAGTTTAATGATTTCTTTTTTTGTTTGTTTGTTTAATTATCTGGTTAGTGTTAAAGTGTGAGGTCTCGTGTGTGTTTTTGTTTCTGAACTGAAATGAAAACGTGTAGCCTGGTAACGAGGGTTGACTCCTAAATGTCTCTCTAATTTCTATATAAGTGCACTACATGTTACTAGGAAGTAATGTATTTTTAAACTCTATATAGTGCACTCGAGCTTCAGTAGGCAGTCATTTGGGATACGGCCGCTGTATTACCAAACTCTTAATTCAGGCTTAATAATTTGCACATATTTATTTCGTCATATTAATACATTTTTTCTACATTTTTATAAATATTTATTTAGATTGTTTATAGCCAGCTGAATTCTGCAACTTCTCTCAGCGCTGGCTCAAGGTGCATAAACACCAGTGCAGTTTGCTATGGAGATGAGGCGAGACCTGGTGATGTGGTTTTTGTGGCGGCGGCGGAACTCACACAATAATCTGATTAATGTGGGCAGCAGACTAATGAGACCGAAGGTGTCAAATTACTGGAAATTTCCAGAACAATCTTATAATCTTGTAATACAGGATGGTTTAAGTTATAAATCAGTTATAGAAACTGTTTTATTTAATCAGGCTAACAGATAAACATCCAGGTCCCTACCAAATCCACCATTAGCTTGATCAATTCTATAAAAGTCTATTTAAATTCTGAAAATTGTACAAATGTTGTTTTCCACCAAAGAGGTGGGATTAGCCAACGCAGAATAGTGACGTTTGTCTCTTGTTGATGACGTGTAGGTCGCATGAATGCGACCTGTCCGGTCAGACTGCAGTTGCATGTGAAAATATTGGATATGCATCGGATTTAGGACTACATATCCAAGCGGCCTGGGTCGCATGTGAAAAAATCGGATCTGTGTCGTTCAGATTGTCAATAACAAATCGGATACAGGTCGCATATGGGCAAAAAAATTGGATATGGGTCGTTTCAGGGTGCAGTCTGAACGTAGTCATAGAGCATGGATTAAAGTTTTCTGTCGCTACGACGGATTTCCGTCAACTGGGAGCGCTAAAGGTCAATAATGAGATTGATGCAGATCCGAGGGAAAAAAGGGGGGGGGGGGGGGTAGGCCCATAGGTCTGACACCGATGTGATTTAGAACTTCACCAAGCTGCTGTGATTGCCTGTTGTTGAACCCTTTCTTGTGCTATGTTTGAGTATATGTAAAGGAATAAGTTGTTGCGCTAGATAGGCCTAAATAAATAAATACAGCCTACGCTACTGTCTAGTCCCGGGGAGGCTCGGCGTAGGCAGCGAGCTGCGGTGCTCGGCTTGAGTTTCGTTTCTATCGGCGGCTCCAGCCTGACTTTGGACGCTCGTAACTCGGCCAGGGGAGGTCCCAGCCTCTCCAAACTTGGTAGTCAGTGACCTCTGCCCTCTCCCCAACGAACCAGCACTGCCAGGGCGGGCCAGCCCCGCGCCTCGGGACGCGATTCACCCCGAGGCGAGCCGCCGCGCTCCGCATCAGTTTCCTTTTAACGGCGGCTCCACTGATGAAACAATCTGGCTGTCCTACTACTAGGCAACTACTTGCCTACTACTAATACTAGGCCTATTGTAGTAGTAGTAATAATAATAATAATAATAATAATAATAATATTTGCCTATTGAAAGGTGATCAGGTGAAAAATCTAAACAGCCCTGTTGAAGCCGCAGCAAGATCTATGCTATTAAGCCTTTTGTAGGTTAAACAGGCTTCGGCAGACAGCGTTCTGGAAAGGCTGTGTTTTTCTTTGGTTTGATTAGCCTACGATTTAATCTTTAAACATTATGGTTTCAGCAGTTCGCTTAAACATTGGAGGCTGCAGAGTTGGGCTGCAAGATTTCCCGACACTTGTTTAAGATGCCAAACTTCATAGTAAGGAGAAAATAATTCCACAGTATTTAGTGCCTCGTCAGTCTCAAAAATTAATAGTGAAGGACCAATGCGAATTAAGTGCCAAAAAAACATCTCGTAGGCCTATATTTTACATTTTCAAAAAAGTCCAGAATTGGAAGTCGGTCAGTGGAGTGTAATGAAGTGTCTCATTCACTAAGCACAAAAGGTTGGAAAACAGTGGAGAAAACAGCTATTGCTTAAATAGGCTACTAATGGTTTACATTAGTAATTTAATGTATGTGACAAATTCATTGATTAAATAGATAAAGAAGCGAATACTCCGAAGCTCAAAATTCAGGAAAGTGGCTCTGGTGTCGCAAGTGCACAAGGACAGTTAACCTAATGAATTTGTGCGTGTGCGTGTGATTTCATGAAGAACCGGGACAATTGGCATTCGGTGAAAGATTCACACCTATGACTCATTATATTCACGCGCGCCCTCTCGCCCACTGTTGCTTCGTTTTCCCTATTTACACAAGTGTCTGAAGATGGAGTTTTCAGAAATCTCCACTCTGCCCAGAGTTTGCAAAAGTAGCTGTTTTCAGTGACTGAAACCTCCGTATAGGTGTGAATGAGAGGTGCAACCGAATAAATAAATATGCGTCTTTTTTATCCGGCTACATGTAGGCTATCACTGCGCAAAGCCTCTAATGTTGAAATGGTAGTAATATTTGTTAAAATAATAGTAGGCTAATTTCCACATTAATTGGTAAAATGTCCCAAGGGATGTGATGGGGGGATGGCCGTTTTATAAAGGGGATGATTTGAGATTTTTATTTCAGAAGGGGGATGCCATCCCCCCACATCCCCCCTCAACTCAAGTACTGCGTATAAGGCCACCTGACATAGGCCCTTCGATTTCCATCACTAGAGCGCATCAAATTACTTTCGGTTTTGCCAGCATGGACGCGCTTCTTTTAAATGAAGGCACAGATGTGTCAGACATCGGCAAAACGGTAAAGAATAAGTGGAGATGGGCTTGCGAAATGAAATGGGCGATAATGGCAAGCTCCTGCTGCTGTGCCAAGGAAAAAGAAACAAAAACAGGCATCAGGTGTTGCCAAACTAGATGCCTTTGGCTTCACTGCGAAGAAGCAGAAAAAGTGAACTTTCACTTGTCTGTGAAGATTCTCAATCATCCAGGTCATAGTAAACTGTGGGTGGTAGAAAAGGGCAACTGGACTTGCTTGAAGATTCTTGAAAACGTTTCACCTCTCGTCCAAAAGGCTTCCTCAGTTCTGTCTGACTAATAGGGAGTCCCTATTAGTCAGACAGAACTGAGGAAGCCTTTTGGACGAGAGGTGAAACGTTTTCAAGAATCTTCAAGCAAGTCCAGTTGCCCTTTTCTACCACCCACAGTGAACTTTCACTTTACTTTTCTTGTTTCCTGGCTTTATTTCAACAGATTTTCTTATTTTTCTTTCTGTTCCACCCTTTTGAAAGCATGGTTCAAGTTCGACTGCACTTGCACTTTTCTCTTAACCACTGCTGTGCATTACTAAAGTATTGTTGAAATAAATTTGCACTTTGTGCTGAAAACTTGATGTTTCATCATGAATAGCCAGTAATGACAATGGTCAAGTCTTGCCTTAGCTTTAGTCATTGTTAAAATTATGTAAATGTACTATAAGTAGGGGCCGAGGGGATAACGGACAACACGGCGTTTAAAATTTGACGCATCGCTGACGTGGTAGGGGCCAACGACATGGAGCTTTTTTTTTTTCAGTCAGATTTTTTTTTTGCTTTAATCCATGGGCTCACCTCGTCCCTGTAGTATGACTCATCATTGTTGTTAATGAGTCCCACCACAGTTGTGTCATCCACAAACTTGATGAAGAGGTTGCTGTTGTGTGTTGGTGTGCAGTCGTGGGTCAGCAGGGTGAAGAGAAGGGGGCTGAGCACACATCCTTGGGGGGCTCCTGTGTTCAGTATGATGGTGCTGGATGTGTTGCTGCCGACCCGGACTGCCTGTGGTCTTCCGGTCAGGAAGTCCAGCAACCAGTTGCAGAGGGAGGTGTTTAGTCCTAGACAGTCCAGTTTTTGTATTAGCTGCTGGGGGATGATTGTGTTAAATGCTGAACTCAAGTCTAAGAACAGCATCTGCATGTAAGAGTGCTTAGTGTCCAGGTGAGTGACAGCTGAGTGGAGAGCGGTGGAGATTGCATCATCAGTGGACCGATTGGCCCGATATGCAAATTGGTACGGGTCCATGGAGGGAGGGAGGATGGATTTGATGTGCTGCATGACTAACCGCTCGAAGCACTTCATAATGATGGGGGTCAGTGCCACAGGGCGGTAGTCGTTGAAGCAGGATGGAGAGGCCTTCTTTGGAACAGGGATGATGGTGGTGCTCTTGAAGCAGGTGGGGACAACAGCTTGGCTCAGGGAGGTGCTGAAGATGTCTGTGAGCTCCTCTGCACAGTCCTTTAGCACACGACCTGGAATGTTGTCAGGTCCTATAGCTTTGTGGGTGTTGATCCTGGAGAGGGATCTCCTCACACTGGCTGGAGACAGGGACAGCACCTGGTCATCCGGAAGGGGTGGTGTCTTCTGTGCAGGCATGCTGTTGTCAGCTTCAAACCGTCCAAAGAAGTTGTTTAGACTGTTCAGCAGAGTGATGTCCTTGTCACAGGTCTGTGGTTAAGGTTTATATGACTTCCGGTTTCCGGTTTTGAGTGAACGCTGGTGCATTTGGCTGCCGCTACTCCTCGGGCCCGCATTTGTTTGATTATTATTATTTTTAGCATTTTACTTTCACGCTATCTGTGTTTTTATTTTTCCCTAATCTTCTTTGGGAGATGGGTTTCTTATCTCGTGCTTCCTTGAATGTCATCTGCAAATACTTGCCTAAACAGTAACGTTACCTGTTGAGCGGATTCCAGGACTATCTGTGTCAGATATTTCCAATGCCCTCGGAAACCTGTTTGCTCTTGACATCCAAGATAAGCCATCTGCTACTGCTGAAATCAGGATATAGACTGTGTACTGACTGGGGATTCATCTTATCTACCTGTCCGGACTTTAAAACAGGAGTTTACTGAACTGTTGGCCAAACTGATGGACTAGGCTACTACTAATGCTGACTACCCTGTATTACTTTGTGCGAGCCCTCTTAGGTGTGTCCACCTTACCTGTTCTTTTGGGTAAGTTTCTTACTTGCTATGTGGGTAAGTTTTTTGTTAGAATGAACTACTGCTCTCCTTAGGGCTGGCTATTTCTGTTGCCTGCCCTCTGGAGTGTCAAGTGGAGTATCCGGTTGGCTAACGTGTTAAGGGCACAGGTGTCTGGCTAGCTGCTCTGTGTGTAGCCTACGCTTGCTTGCTTGGATGATGCGTGCAACAGTGATTCTACTCTGGCTCCTTGTTTTTGATCTAAGCCACCTACACTGGCTTTACAGTGAGCCAAAACTTTCACATCGGCTTTCCTGGGACTTCTCCATGGCGCTTAAATATTCGTCTGCCTATCTCCACTATTTGGGGAATAAAATATATAAGTTCCCTGACACCCTGCTTGCGCACAAACATCTTGGGTTCCTGCGTCGACCTAAATATATACACAGGGGCTCTGGACGGACGTTTGCTCGCCATCAACAACGTTGATTCGTTTTGGAGCTGGAATCGTAACATCAAGCGGACTGTCGTTGAGAGGCGCTCTGTTGACTTTACGAACTTGTGTCCCATAAATTTCGTTAAAACTTCGCAGAATTGCCCTTCCTCAAGAAATGCGTAGTTTGCTTTATTAAATGTGCAATCTCTTAATAAAAAAGCACCCTACATTAATGACTTGATCACTGATGTTGGCATAGATATATTATGTTTAACTGAAACTTGGCAAATACCAAATGATTTTCTGGCCTTAAATGAAGCTACTCCTGTAGGATATGAGCATATGGAGAAGCCACATTTAACTGGGCGGGGGGGTGGTCTTGCTGTGATCTATTGCTCCAGTTATAGGATTGTATCTATGCCCTTGCAGGATTTTTCATCATTTGAATGTCTTGCTCTGAAGTTTACTGGTGGTCTACCTTTACTGCTTTTGCTCATTTACCGGCCTCCCAGAGTTTCCTCTGTTTTTATTAATGAATTGTCTGAGCTGTTTTCATCTGTCAGTGCTTTGTATCCATCTATACTGGTGCTTGGTGATTTTGAACATTCATGTTGACTCAGATAACTGTGATTTTGCTAAAAACTTTGTGGCTGTCCTTGATTGTTTTGATTTCACCCAACATGTAGATTTCCCCGCCCACTCAAAGGGTCATATCTTAGATCTTGTTTGTACCTCTGGCATCACACCATCAAATTTATATTCCAGAGATTTCTGTGTTTCTGATCACATGGCTATTTTTTTTAATATTGCTGTCCCTGAGCCTCTCCATCGTAGGCGTGAATTTCGCACCATCACATATAGGAACACAAAAAACATAGTTACAGCTGATTTATTTGACACACTACATCCTATTCTGACCACTAAATCATTAAACTCATCCCCTGAGGAGTTAGTCATGCTTTACAACTCTCACCTTGCTGACTCTCTCAATCACCTTGCCCCCCTGAAGACGCATACTGTCTGTTTCTCTCACTCTGCTCCGTGGTTTACACCTGAGCTTCGTAAAATGAAGGCTGCTGGTCAGCAGCTGGAGAGACTTAGTCGTAAAACTGGCTTGACAGTTCATGCACTAGCATATAGAGATCTTGCAGTCACGTGACCAGAAAGTACACAGCCGCCATCTTGTCGGTCAACAGCACAGCTGAATACTGCTGCACTCGTGTACAGAATGGATCAATTTCAACCGACGGACTACACGGCTCATTTTTCTAATGAACAGGTAACTAGATATATGTCTAAAATAAACGATCTACAGATTAGTGACCCTTATGGCTTTCCGGACGGAGTTTTCACGACCGTGTCAGTGGATATGGAACTGCTAGAGGTGGAATACCCGGACGTGTATAATTACCTCATCAACTTTCCCTCGCTGTTCAGTGGTGAAGCACTGCGTGCTTATAAATCTCTGCACAGTTATCTTTGCAGAAATTCAGGATTTGTCAGCGACTCAGATGTGGCATCTTGTAAACAAGAAAAAGATCCTCACTGGATGGGTAAGTCACTTAAGTATTGAGTATAGCACTGACCAGCTGATTATAGAATAGAATAAGCTAATTCCAGCTGTAATTCCAAATCGTCCATCTTGTTTACCTGGCGTTGGAGAAGTAGAGGCTTAGCAGTGGAGGTTTGAGTGGCTGTTTTCTGAGCTTAGTCAACAGGCCAGCTCTGCAGCCTCGCTTTTGCTTCCGCTCCCGGCGCCGCCTCCTTCGCTTTGCTTCCGATAACAATCCACGGAGACCCCGCTGGTCTTGCTATCTCGTCCGGAATTTTTTTTTTTCTCATCCGGAATGTTGTGCATGCGATGGAAATCGCTACAAACCGTCATTTTCTGCTGGAAACCAATGTCCAGTAAGTCCATACAGTTGTAGTGGATATTGAAGTCCGGTACAGACGAACAACACGCAAAAATACACACAAAAAACATAAAAAACGTGCACAGGTAGGGAGAGCTTGTAGCCGCAGCCGTTGTAGTAGAATCGTATATAGTAGGTTTTTCCAGAAGAAAAGGTAGAAGTAGAAGGCGGGAATATGGCGTTTGACCGACAAGATGGCGTCTGTCACGTCACATGCAAGTGCTCCATAGTGACCATGTCTCTGCCTACAAAGAGTCTCTAATTGATGCCAAGACCAGCTATTACACCACCATCATTTCCAGAGGCCAAGGAAACCCTAGAGTGCTTTTTTCTACTGTAAACAAACTTCTTTTGCCTGCTAAAAACTTTCCTCTTACTCTTTCCACTGATCTTTGTTGTAAATTTATTGAATTTTTCCAAAATAAAATCAACTCTATATACAAGCAGATCAAATCCACTTCCATCACTCCCTCTAATGTCCCCTTTTCCTGTCCACCACCAGCTGGATCTTTCTCTTCTTTCTCATTAGTTGATGAGCAGTATGTCTTCGACTTAGTATCTAAATCCAGGCCTACCACCTGTCTCCTCGACCCTATGCCCACCTCTTTGGTCAAGATTTGCCTGCCTGTTCTCTGTCCCCTGCTGGTTAAGATAATAAACTCATCCCTTTCAACTGGATTAGTCCCTCAGGCTCTCAAAACAGCAGCTATCACTCCTGTCTTGAAAAAACCTGGAGCAGCTATTGATTTTAAAAATTATCGCCCCATTTCCAATCTTCCCTTCATTGCAAAAGTCCTAGAGCGTATTGTTGCCAATCAGCTCCAAGAGCATTTAACCCAATATAATCTTTGGGAGAAGTTTCAGTCTGGGTTTAGGGCCATGCACAGCACCGAGACTGCCCTGGTCAAGGTTGTTAATGATTTGCTGTTAGCTGCTGACACTGCCCATGTCAGTATACTTGTTCTCCTCGACCTTACAGCAGCCTTTGACACTGTATGTCACAATCTTTTATTGAGCTGCTTAGAAACTCTGCTTGGCATCACTGGTTCTTCTTTAGCCTGGTTCAAATCTTATCTTACCATGAGAGAGCAGTTTGTGTCAATTGGAGACTTTAGATCCCCTAAATCACCCCTCCTTCATGGTGTCCCTCAGGGCTCTGTCTTGGGACCCTTATTATTTGTAATATACATCCTTCCTCTTGGCCACATAATGCAGCATTATGGGCTTAACTTTCACTGTTATGCAGATGACACCCAAATTTATATTCAAACTAAACCCTCTTACCCACTCCCTCTGTCCAATCTTGTCAACTGTCTAAATGCAGTTAACAACTGGATGGTGCAGAACTTTCTTAAATTAAATCAAGATAAAACAGAAGCCATCCTCATTTCCACCCCTTCTATTTTGAAAAAACTGGAGCATTCACAGCTATCTATTCCTGGTTATTTCACCTCCACTACTGTTGAAGTAAGAAATTTGGGTGTTATTCTGGACTCTACTCTCTCTTTTGACTCACACATTAAAAGTATCACTAAAACAGCTTTTTTTCACCTGAAAAGTCTCTCCAAACTCCGTCCCTCCTTGACTTCATCTACAGCTGAAACGCTTATGCATGCTTTTGTCACCTCAAGACTGGACTACTGCAATGCCCTGCTCGATGGCATCCCAGCCAAGTGACTAAACAGGCTGCAATATGTCCAAAACTTAGCTGCGAGGGTACTCACTCACACCAGGCCCTGGGATCATATCACTCCTATTCTATACAACCTGCACTGGCTCCCAGTTAAATACCGTATTCAGTACAAAATTATCTTACTTGTTTACAAATCCCTACATAACCTGGCCCCTCCCTATTTATCAAATCTCCTAACTCCATATCAGTTACCTTTAAATCTTCGCTCCACAGATGTCCACCTATTAGCAATCCCTTACTCTCGGCTCTGCTCTATGGGTGACAGGGCTTTCAGTGTTAATGGCCCTAAGCTGTGGAATGCCCTGCCACTAGCGTTGCGCAATGCTCAACACTGTCCTCTTTCAAAAAAACAGCTAAAAACACATCTCTTTAGCTTGGCCTTTTCTCTTTGATTTTTAATAACATTATTATTATTATTATTGATTTCTTATTATTTTATTATTGTTATTCTATTGTTTTGCTTTTTATTGTTTGTTTTTTACTGTTCAGTGTCCTTGGGTACCTTGAAAGGCGCTTATAAATAAAATGTATTATTATAGTCCGTGATGGTCTGTATCCCCTGCCACAAGCAAATTGTGTCTCTGCTGTCAGTGAAATGATGGGCTATCCTGCTGCTGTACTGCTTCTTTGTTAGTCTGATGCCACGGGACAAGTTGGCTCTTGCTGATCTCAGACCAGCCTCATCACCTGCTCTGAAAGCAGCGTTCCAGGCTTTCAGTAACCGATAGACTTCCCCCGTCAGCTATAGTTTCTGGTTGGCCCATACTGTGATGGTCTTAGGGTCCGTGACATCATCAGTGCATTTACTAATGGAGGCTGTAACAGTGTCTGAATACTCCTGGATGTTGATCTGGTGGTTGTAAGTGGCTGCCTGTGTTAGGGTTTTGCTGGGATTCGAACCTGGTTCGTTGGTGTGATAATCCAGCAAACCCCCACTAGGCCACCAGGGGGATGACTCAAATGCAGAGGCGTGAGGCGGAAGTAGAAAAAGAATCAAAAGGTTTATTTAAACTATATACACTATATACAGGGCAAAACAAAAGACAAAAAAAAAACCCAAAGAGTATAATCCAAAAGAAAAGCAAAGTGCAAAAATTCAAAAGCTAAGAAGATCAAAAAACACAGTACAAAGGAAACTGGAGATAAACATAACAGCACAAAGACTCCGTGACAAGAGGACTGAACTCAGGGGTATAAATAGACAAACTAATTAAGGACACAGGTGAAGATAATTAGGCAATTAACACAAACACAAAACACAGGAACAGTGGCGGCCTCTAGAGGCCAAAATAAACACGACATGAAAAGGAAATAACAGCGGCCTCTAGAGGCCAAAACAGTCCTAGTCCTAACAGGACCCCCCCCTCTAGGAGCGTCTCCTGACGTTCCCAGGGCGATCCGGATGGGCCGAATGGAAGTCCCGACATAGTTCTTTATCAAGGACATCCCGAGCAGGAACCCAGCAGCGCTCCTCAGGACCATAGCCCTCCCAGTCCACCAGATATTGCAACCCGCCGCGGACCCGGCGGGAGTCAAGCAGGCGATTCACAGTGAACACAGTCTGCCCCTGGAAGATGCGGGGGGGTGGGGGGTTCCTAGGGGCAGGGGCATACGTAGACGTCAGTACGGGCCGTAACAGGGAAACATGGAAAGTGGGGTTGATCCTCAGAGTCCGGGGCAACTGGAGCCGGTAGGAGACAGGGTTCACCCTGCGCACCACCTTGAAGGGGCCAATGTAGCGAGGAGCAAGCTTGCGGTTCTCCACCCGCAGTGGAAGGTCCTTAGTGGACAGCCAAACACGCTGCCCAGGGCGGAAAGCGTGTGCAGGTCTTCTATGGCGGTTGGCCTGAGTCTGGTTGGTTCTGGAGGTCTGTATGAGGGTCTTCCTGACCTTGCTCCAGGTCTTGCGACACCGTCTCACATATTGGTTGACCGAGGGCACCCCCGCGTCCTCCTCCTGGTCCGGGAACAGAGGTGGCTGGAACCCGAATTGGCACTGGAATGGCGACAGCTTGGTGGCCGATGACTGCAGGGTGTTGTGGGCGTACTCCGCCCATGGCAGCCAGGTGCTCCACGATGTCGGGTTATCCATAGCCAGGCCTCGCAGGGTGGTTTCCAGGTCCTGGTTGAGCCTCTCCGTCTGACCATTGGACTGTGGGTGAAACCCAGAGGAGAGGCTGGCAGTGGCTCCGATGACCTTGCAGAACCCGTGCCACACTCGGGAGGAGAACTGGGGCCCTCGGTCTGAGACGATGTCCTGTGGAAGACCAAAGACTCGGAAGACATGATTAAACAAAAGTTTCGCAGTTTCAAGAGCAGAGGGGAGTTTGCACAGTGGTATGAAGCGGCAGGCCTTGGAGAATCTGTCAACTAAGACCAAAATGACCGTGTTACCTTGTGACTCAGGGAGACCCGTGATAAAGTCGACTGCCACGTGGGACCAGGGACGCCGGGGAATGGTCAGAGGATGCAGGAGACCCTGGGGACGCTGTCGTGGGTTCTTGGTTCTGGTGCAAACCTCACAGGACAGGACAAATGACCTTACTTCCTTCTCCATGTTAGGCCACCAGAAGCGTCTTTTCAGGAAGTCCAGGGTCCTCCGAGCTCCCGGGTGGGCGGTGAGAGGGGAAGAGTGACCCCACTGGAGAACCTTGGCCCGGGCTTGATGTGGGACGTACAAGAGGCCTGGTGGCCCCGTCCCAGGACCGGGGTCCTGGCGTTGGGCTCGTCGGACAGCCTCCTCAATACCCCAGCGGACAGGGGCCACAATCCGGGACACAGGGATAATAGGCCCGACTTCATTCTCCCTGTTAGTGGCAGAGAACAGTCTGGACAGTGCGTCAGGTTTGGTGTTCTTGGAGCCGGGGCGGTATGAGAGGGTGAAGTCAAACCGACTGAAAAACAGGGCCCACCTAGCCTGTCGAGGGTTCAGTCTCTTGGCTTGCTGGAGGTACTCCAGGTTCTTGTGGTCAGTCCAAACCAGGAATGGATGTTGTGCTCCCTCCAGCCAGTGCCTCCACTCCTCAAGGGCCAGTTTGACCGCTAGCAGTTCTCGATCCCCCACATCGTACCGGGACTCAGCAGGACTCAGGCGGTGGGAGAAGTAAGCGCAGGGGTGCAGCTTTCCTTCCGAACGTTGAGAGAGCACCGCGCCGACACCACTGTCCGAGGCATCCACCTCCACGATGAATGGTTGGGAGGTGTCCGGGAGAACCAGAATGGGTGCCGTGCAGAAGCGGTCCTTGAGGTCTTTGAACGCCTTTTCTGCCTGAGGAGACCAGCCATAAGATCCACCTGTCCCTTTGGTGAGGTCTGACATGGGTGCTGCCACAGAACTGAAGTTCCTGATGAACTTGCGGTAGAAGTTAGCGAATCCTAAGAACCGCTGAACCTCCTTAACGGACTTGGGAGTAGGCCAATCCCGGACGGCCAGGGTCTTGGCAGGGTCCATTTGGAGTTGGCCTGTCCATACAATAAATCCCAGAAAGGAGACCTCGGGAACATGAAATTCGCATTTCTGGGCCTTGGCGAACAGATTGTTCTGTAGCAGCCTCTGGAGAACCTGGCGGACATGGTGGCGGTGCTCCTGCACGGTCTTGGAAAAGATAAGGATGTCGTCGAGGTAGACAAAAACGTATAGGTTAATCATGTCCCTTAAGACGTCGTTGATTAGGGCCTGAAAAACAGCTGGTGCGTTGGTGAGTCCGAAGGGCATCACCTGGTATTCGTAGTGCCCAGACGGGGTGTTAAAGGCAGTCTTCCACTCGTCTCCCTGTCGGATACGGATGAGGTGGTATGCGTTCCGTAGGTCCAACTTGGTGAAGACGGTGGCGCCTTGGAGCAGGTCGAAAGCTGTGGACATCAGCGGAAGGGGATATCGGTTGCGCACAGTGATCTTATTCAGGCCCCTGTAATCAATACATGGTCGGAGCCCCCCATCCTTCTTGCCGACAAAGAAGAAGCCGGCTCCAGCAGGTGAAGTGGAGGGTCGAATAAACCCAGAGACCAGGGCATCTTTGAGGTATTCCTCCATGGCCTTGCGTTCTGGCTGAGAGAGTGAAAACAGTCTGCCACGAGGAGGGGTAGTCCCAGGGAGCAAGTCGATGGCACAGTCGTAGGCCCGGTGCGGAGGAAGAACGGCGGCCCTGCTCTTGCTGAATACCTCCTTGAGATCCCAGTACTCTGTGGGAACTTGAGATAACTCGGTGAGATCAGGGGGCTCGGCAGGAGACACAGGAGAGCTAGAGAGCAGACAAGAGGCATGGCATGCAGGGCCCCATTCCACAACCTGGCTTGTTACCCAGTCTATGCGAGGGTTGTGGCGAGTAAGCCAAGGAAGGCCTAGAATAACTGGGAACTCAGGTGAAGGAATCAGGTGCAGGGATATTTCTTCCTTGTGACCTTGAGACTGGAGGAAAACTGGAGAAGTAACTTGGGTGACTCTTCCATCACCTAACGCTTGGCCATCGAGGGCAGACACAGACAGTGGGACTTCAAGAGGTGCAGTCGGAATATTGATGCTTTGGGCGAAGTGAATATCCATAAAGTTCCCAGCCGCCCCTGAGTCTATCAAAGCTTGACAAGAGTGGACAGACTCACCCCAGGAGATGGAGACCGGGATGTAGATTCCTTGGCCAGGGAGTCCGGGAGAGAGGGTAGGCCCCGTCACAACCCTCCCTCGGCTGGACGGGGCGGTCCTTTTCCCAAGAGTTCGGGACATGATGCTCGGAAGTGACCAGGCTTGCCACAGTAGATGCAGCACTTGTCCCTCCTTCTGCGCTCCCTCTCAGATGCGGAGAGGCGAGTACGACCCACTTGCATGGGTTCTGGACAGTCACTGAAGGAGGTAGACGGTCTCCAGGTAGAGGTAGGGAGGCTGGGGGGGCTCAAGGCTTGGTGGCGTTCTCTCATCCTGTTGTCCAGACGAATAGCATGTGAGATGAGGGTTTCGAGGTCACTTGGGCATCCAATAGAGGCCAGACCGTCCTTGATGGGGTCAGACAGACCATGGTGGAAGGCTGACACCAGGGCAGTCTCGTTCCATCCACTTACTGCTGCGAGTGTTCGGAACGAGATGGCGTAATCTGCGACGCTTCCTCCTTGCCGGATGGACATGAGCTTTCGGGCTGCGTCGGTACTGATGTCTGCCTGATCGAAGACCCGAAGCATCTCTTCAGAAAACAGCTGGAAATCAAAGCACTCAGGTCCCTGTCTTTGCCAGATAGCAGTAGCCCAGGCTCGCGCCTTACCAGCTAATAAGGTGATCACAAAGGCAATCTTGCGGCGATCCGTAGTGTAGGTGGTAGGCTGAAGCTCAAAGGTGAGTTGACACTGGGTAAGGAACTCTCGGCACTCACTGTGCTTGCCGTCATACCTCTGTGGTGCAGGAAGGCTGGGTTCACGAGGTGAAGAAGGCAGCATTGCAGGAGGCACTGGAGCAGGAGTGGGAGCTGGATCAGGAGCAGGAGATGCAGGCAGAGATGTCAGCTGTGCCAGGGTTTTCCCAATTTGCTGAAGCAGTTCCTCGTGGCGAGCGAGGGCCTCACGTTGGCTGGTGAGCGTACGTCCATGAGCGTCCATGGTCGCTCCGAAGCGTGTCAAAGCTGCCATAATTCCCTGAAGGTTGGCCGGGTAGACAGTTGAAGCAGCCTCTGCTGAGTCGGTCATGACGGAGTCTTTCTGTTAGGGTTTTGCTGGGATTCGAACCTGGTTCGTTGGTGTGATAATCCAGCAAACCCCCACTAGGCCACCAGGGGGATGACTCAAATGCAGAGGCGTGAGGCGGAAGTAGAAAAAGAATCAAAAGGTTTATTTAAACTATATACACTATATACAGGGCAAAACAAAAGACAAAAAAAAAACCCAAAGAGTATAATCCAAAAGAAAAGCAAAGTGCAAAAATTCAAAAGCTAAGAAGATCAAAAAACACAGTACAAAGGAAACTGGAGATAAACATAACAGCACAAAGACTCCGTGACAAGAGGACTGAACTCAGGGGTATAAATAGACAAACTAATTAAGGACACAGGTGAAGATAATTAGGCAATTAACACAAACACAAAACACAGGAACAGTGGCGGCCTCTAGAGGCCAAAATAAACACGACATGAAAAGGAAATAACAGCGGCCTCTAGAGGCCAAAACAGTCCTAGTCCTAACAGCCTGCTTAAACATGTCCCAGTCTGTGATGTTAAAGCAGTCCTGAAGTGCTGAGGAAGCACCCTCTGGCCACACCCGTACCTGCTTCTGGACCAGTCTGGTGACTTTGACCTTCGGCCTGTATGCTGGCATTAGCATAACAGTGATGTGGTCTGAAGCACCAAGATGGGGGAGGGGGGAGGCCTTGTATGCTCTTCTCAGTGTTGTGTAAACCTGGTCCAGTGTGTTGTTTCCCCGTGTTGCAAAGTCAATGTGTTGATGTAACTGAGGAAACACTGTTTTGAGATGTGTGTGGTTGAAATTCCCAATTACGATGAGAAGTCCCTCTGGATGGGCTGTCTGTTGGTCGCTGATGGCGCAGTACAGTTCACTCAGTGCCTTGTCCCTATCATTGTTGTTGCAGCTGGGAGGAATGTAAACTGCAACAAGCAGGATGGCAGAAAACTCCCTCGGTAGATAGAAGGGCCGGCACTTGATGATCATAAACTCCACAAGGGGTGAACAGTGTCTGCAAACTACTACAGCATCCTGACGCCAAGCATCCCTGATGTAAACACAGACCCCGCTGTCGCTGGTCTTACCTCCTTCAATAAGGGCTCTGTCTGCTTGATAGCATGTTAGCCGGTTGAGCTGGATGAGGGAGTCCAGTATGCTGTTGTTGAGGCATGTTTCCATGAACACAAAAACACAGCACTCTCTCACAGCCTGCTGGGTTGCTCTCAAAAGGTGAATATAGTCCAGTTTGTTATCCAAGGAGCGTACATTGGCGAGTACGATGGACGGTATAGCCGGCTTGTGTGGATTAGCCATTAGCCTGGCCTGGATACCCCCGCGCTTTCCCTGCTTCTGCCTCCTCTTGCACCACTTACGGCGCTTCCTCTGCGGGTGTGCAGCAGTAGTGGGGGTCGATGTCAAAGCGGGCCGCCGGAGTAGGCAGAGGTCATGTAGCCCCTTAGCGTGTGCCGGGTTTAACTTGCAGAAAAAAGTGCTGCCAATGTCAAAAAGAGTCCCATGGCTGTATGTGCGCCTCGGGACGGACAAACGCAAGGAAAACATACAATCACTCGAGCACACCGACGAAGACAAACATGTAAACACCACATTATCAAGACAGAGAGGGGCTGCTGCGTCCGCACGCACCGCCAACTTGAATAGATGCGCATAATTGGGATAAGTGGCTCGAGCCCCTGTTATTCACAGTATGAGAGGTTCCACAATCCTCCACGGGGTTTTCTCCCTTTGAATTATTATATGGGCGTAAGCCACGTGGCATTCTGAATGTGCTGCAGGAAAATTGGGAGGAGGGACCTTCACCTAGTAAAAATGAAATCCAGTGCTTCTTGACCTGCACACAAAACTCCATACCCTCACGCATCTAACCCAGGAGAATTTGCAGCAGGCAGAAGAACGTCAAAGCCGGCTGTATGACAGGGGCATGCGCCTTAGAGAGTTCATGCTGGGAGACAAAGTGCTCGTATTATTGCCCATGTTGAGTTCTAAATTAGTTGCCAAGTGGGAAGGGCCCTTTGAGGTCACACGGCAAGTCGGGAATGTCAACTATGAGGTGAAGCAAAAGGATAGGGGTGGGGCACTGCAAGTCTACCACCTCAACCTTTTAAAAAGCTGGAATGAGGGGGTCCCCATGGTGTTCGCATCGGCAGTCCCAGAGAAGGCGGAGCTGGGGCTGGAGGTAAAAAAAGATAACATCTCAGACCACTCCGGTCCCTTGTGGAGACCACCTCTCGCCGGCCCAACTCACAGAGGTAGCCAAGTTGCAGAAGGAATTTTCTGACATGTTCTCGCCCCTTGCTGGTCGTACCCACCTCATAGAACACCACATCGAAACGCCCCCGGGGGCAGTAGTGCGTAGCTGCCCTTACCGATTGCCCGAACACAAGAAAAAGGTGGTTCAGGACGAACTCAAGGCCATGCTCAAAATGGGCATAATCGGGGAGTCCCACAGTGACTGGAGCAGCCCAGTGGCCCTGGTTCCCAAGACAGACGGGTCAGTCCAGTTCTGTGTGGACTATAGAAAGGTCAGTGCGGGGTCTAAATTTGACACATACCCAATGCCTCGCATTGATGAGTTGCTTGATCGGTTAGGCGCTGCTCGCTTTTATTCGACACTGGATCTAACAAAGGGATATTGGCAGATCCCCTTGACTCCACTATCCCGAGAAAAAAATGGCCTTTTCCACACCATTTGGATTACACCAATTTGTCACACTCCCTTTTAGGTTATTTGGGGCACCCGCTACATTACAGCGGCTTATGGACAGGGTCCTCCACCCTCACGCTGCCTAGATGACATTATAATTTACAGTAATGATTGGCCGCGGCACCTGGAACACCTGAGGGCCGTTCTAAAGTCACTGAGGCAAGCAGACCTCACAGCTAACCCAAAAAAAGTGTGTGATTGGGCAGGTGGAAGTACGGTATCTGGGGTTCCACTTGGGCCATGGGCAGGTGCGTCCCCAAATTAAAAAGACAGCAGCGATTGCGGCCTGCCCGAGGCCCCAGACCAAAAAGGAGGTGAGACGGTTCTTGGGGCTGGCCGGCTATTATCATAGGTTTATACCTAATTATTCGGACGTCACCAACCTGCTAACTGATCTCACTAAAAAGGGGGCTCCAGATCCGGTCCAGTGGACAGAGCAGGGCCAACAGGCCTTCTCTGAGGTAAAAGCTGCACTGTATGGGGGGCCACTTTTACACTCCCCTCACTTTTCTCTCTCTCCCCTTTATTTTGCAGACTAATGCATCGGACAGAGGGCTGGGGGCCGTTTTGTCCCAGGAGGTGGAGGGCGAGGAGCGCCCCATGCTGTACATCAGCTGGAAACTCTCAATGCGTGAAAGCAGATACAGCACAATCGAGAAGGAGTGTCTCGCCATCAAGTGGGCGGTCCTCGCCCTTCGATACTACCTGCTGGGGTGCCCTTTCACTCTCTGTTCGGCCACGTGCCCCTCCAGTGGCTCCACCGCATGAAGGATGCCAATGCATGGATCACCCGTTGGTATCTCACCCTCTAGTCATTTAAGTTTGAGGTGATCCACAGGCCGGGGGTGCAGATGGTGGTAGCGGACTTCCTGTCCCATCGGGGGGGAGTCAGCTTCAGGCAGGATGGCTCCCCGGCCTGAGTCAGGCGGTGAGGGTATGTGGCAGCAGAAGCGTGGCCAAGCAGCAGTCTGTGAATGGAGGGCGGGGTCGGGGAAGGCAAGTGGCTAAGTCATTCCACCTGCTGTCGGTTAGTGTGTGTTTGTTACAGGGATGGAGCATAAAAGGAGAGAGAAAGCAGAGAAAAGGAGCTCTCTCCCCGACTACAACGCATGTGAGTGAGTGAGTGAGTGAGTGAGTGAGTGAGTGAGTGAGTGAGTGAGTGAGTGAGTGAAGGAAAGCTGAAAAGCTAAAATGAAGTGTTTGTGTAACATTAACTCTCGCCCGCCATGCTTCTGTGCTCCACCGTCATCAGGAACTGTTACACTGGGGAACAAATATGAGGTGACACAGAGGTCAAATTCCCTTAGTCATCCATCAACATGGGAAAGATAAGAGAATACACAAACCAAATGAGGGAGAAGTGTGTTAACCTTCATAAGTCAGGGAATGGTGACTTTAAAAAAATGACTTGCCTGAAAATATCCATTTCTACTGTTAGAGCAATAATAAAAAATTTGACACCAACTAGAACTGTTAGAAACCTGCCTGGAAGAGGACTGACGTTTATTTTGCCCCCATGTACAGTGAGGAGGGTAAGAGAGGGGAAAAAAATCCCCAAGGATAACTGTTGGTGAATTACGAGAAAGTAAAATCTTGTGGTTTCCAAGTCTCCAAAACCACCATCAGACACCAACCCCAGTGCCAACTGATTATTTGGAACGTTTGTCAGAAAAAAAAGCCTTTTTTTTTTCAGTTAACCACAAATGTAAGCACCTGAAGTTTGTGAAATGCTACTACAGCTTTTGCTGGAACTGTGTTCTGATGAAACAAAAATGGAGCTTTTTGGCAATAAACACTTGCGGTGGGTTTGGCATAAAAAGAAAGATGGCTATAATGAAAAGAACCCAATCCTGACTGTAAAATATAGTGGAAGTTCTGTGATGTTTTGGGGCAGTTTTTCCTCCAAAGCCCCTGGAAACCTTGTTAGGGTACATGACATCATGGACTCCATGAAATACCAGAACATTTTAAATCAAAATTCCTCTGCCAGGAAATTAAAACCGGGTCGTCATTGGATCTTCCAGCAGGACAATGATCTGAAGCACATGTCCAAATCAACACAAAAATGCTTAGCTGACCACAGAATCAAGCTTCTGCCCTGGCCATCTCAGTCCCCTGACCTGAACCCCATTGAAAACCTGTGGGGTGAGCTGAAGAGGAGAGTAGACAAGAGAGGGCCAAGGACCCTAGATGATCTGGAGAGATTGTGTAAAGAGGAATGGTCTCAGATGCCCTGTTCTGTATCTCCAACCTTATAAAATGCTACAGGAGAGATTCAGTGCCGTTTTACTGGCAAAGGGAGGTTGCACAAAGTATTAAATACAGGGGTGCCAATAATAGTGGCACATGTGTTTTTGTTGAAAATAATTATTTCTTGATGAGGGATTTGTTTTTCTCTGAATAAATTTATTTCAATTAAAAGTTGGATTTTCTCATTTTTGTCAGTGTGAGATGAAGCAACTTCACCAAAAGGTGGATTTTTTCTCACCCTTTTTACTAAACTTTACGGGGGGGGGGGGGGGGGGGGGGGGGGCAATAATTGTGGAGGGCACTGTATGCTGCCTTCAGGAAAACACACTTCAACGAGACAATGCAAAATTATATTCTGCCCACATTACAAATGCATGGCTGTGAAAGAAGAGGGTGTGAGTGTTAGATGTTAGACTGCAGCCTACAGTCCTCAACTGTCCCCAGTAGAGAATGTGTGGTGAATTTTGAAATGAAAAATGTGATTAAAACCTCATACTGTTGCACACTTTAAGATCTGTTTGCAGGAAGAATGGGACAAAACACTTGAAATGTTAAATCATGGGTGGCATGGTGGTGTAGTGTAGTGGTTAGCACTGTTGCCTCACAGCAAGAAGGTCCTGGGTTTGAGCCCAGTGGCTGACCAGGGCCTTTCTGTGTGAAGTTTGCATGTTCTTCCTGTGTCTGTGTGGGTTTCCTCCAGGTGATCCGGTTTCTCCCAAAGTCCAAAGACATGCAGGTTAGGCTAATTGGTGACTCTAAATTGACCGTGAGTGTGAATGGTTGTTTGTATGTGTCAAACCTCCCCCCCAAGTTTAAGAGTTATTACACCATCTTTCTGCCTGTTGCCTTTCAGATGGAATACTGTTTCCTGTCTTGCCCTTCACTGGAACTGTTTGACTTATACACGAGCCACAGAGCTGATTTGTGAATGGGAAAGCACCTGGTATTGATAATAAACAACCAGAAATGCTTAAAGTTGACATAATTACATCCACCAGGGTGCTAAGAGAACTATTCAGAAGTGTTTGCGAAAACAATATAATTCCTGACAACTGGTGTAAAGGCCTAATAGTGAAACTGTCAAAGAAAGGAGATATTTGTTAGTATGATAATTGGAGGGTATAACATTACTATCTATCCCAAGTAAGGTTTTTTGCAAGGTGCTGTTGGGACACATTGAAGAAGCCATTGATGCTAGTTTGAGAGAAGAACAGGCTGGTTTTCATAAAGGAAGAGTATGTGTCAATCAAATATTTATGATATGCAGTGTATAGAATGGAATACACTGCTACATATAAACTTCACTGACTTCAAGAAAGTTTTCAATAGTATGCACAGGGAAAGCTTATGGAAGATCCAAAATAACTATAGTCTGACATCTAAGATCATCTCAATAATAGGCAAGTTTTATGAGCTTTTGAGTGCAGCATTATTCTTAATAACTCACTGTCTGACTTATTTTCTGTGGAGTCTGGTGTAAGGCAAGGATGTATTCTATCCCCGATCCTATTTCTTGTTACTATTGATTGGATCATGAGAATCGTGACCTCTGATAGACCTACAGGTATACAGTGGACTCTGGTCAGGCAACCTGGAAGATCTAGAATATGCTGATGACATAGCTTTGATGCCATCCAACAGTAACTATATACAAGACAAAACAATGAGATTACAAAAAATTTGCCAAACAGATTGGATTGCAAATTAAGAAGGATAAAATCAAGGTGATGCACATTAATTCCACTCCATGTGCTCCCTTGTCATTAGAACATGGTGAAACCTTGAACACCATAAATGATTTTATTTATGTGGGAATCTACATTAGCAAAAATGGAGGGGCCCTGAAGGATATCAAGATAAGGCTTGGAAATTCCAGAAGTGCATTCATAAGGCTTAACCCCATCTGGAAGTCCAAAAAGTACAGATTTAAGACCAAAATAAAACTTTACAATCTCTCACGGCCCATCCCTTTGCGAGCAAATATGAACACGGTACCTTGCAGCGCTTTGTTCTCCATGAAGCTCTAGACACCGTGTGCCGGGGCAAGACTTTGAATGCGAATGCTTGCCCAGGACAAACACCTCCCTCTGGGTCCCATGCCACTAAACCTGACAGAGTGCAGAGCACGACAGTCAAAGTGACATGGAATTGCCCCGCAGTGGTCTGTTTCAAGACCATGCTCACCGACCACTGTCCATACAGATCCTCCGCCCATTGAGTTTGCATGAGAGAAACTGTTTCCCGCATTCCTCAACAGCTGCCAGTCCCTGCTGCCAGACTGACACGTGCTATTTACCCATAGCTGGGGCCCTTCCCAGGTACTGACAGCTGGGCGAGCCAAGCCCAGGTATACTTTACAATTGCAATGTAAAATCAGTGTTGCTATACGGTTCTGAATCCTGGAAAGTTGTTACAAAGGACATGGCTAAGGTGGATCCATTTCAAAATGGTTGAGAAGGAAGGATGTGTAATATCTTTAGGCTGAAAAAGATGTCCAACAGAGTTATACATTAAGACAGGATGCTGCAGCATTGTTACGGAGATGAAGAAATGCAGGCTGAAATGGCTTGGTGATTTTCTAAGCATGACACCAGATGGCATACCCCACACCACTTTAAGATGGATGCCACCAGGGTGAAGGAAAAGGGGAAGGCCAAGAACATTGAACGAAAAGACCTAAAATGAACATGGGAAGAGGCGCAGAAGGTGGCTAGAGACTGTAGGAAGTGGAGTGAACTTGTTGCGACCTTATGCTCCACCGGGGGTGACGAGGATTAATGAAAATGAAATGATTTTTCAAGTGATCAAAAATACTGGAACACTCATGCTGATGCCTGAAGGCCAAATAGCCTGCCAGTTGCCATCTATCTTGAGCAAGCTTCATTCACTGCATGCTTGCTAGGCCTGTCACAGCTTCACACTCACACCTATGGGCAATACACCCCTTGTGCATGACATCATGCATCACGTGATAATTTCACCTGGGGGACACAGAAAGAAAGAAAGAAAGAAAGAAAGAAAGAAAGAAAGAAAGTGGAGGTAGTGTTATGGCTTGGGCTTGCATGGTTGCTTCTGGAACGGGCTCACTAATATTTATTGATGATATAACTCATGGTGGTAGTAGCAGAATGAATTCCAAAGTCCATAGATTCATTTTGTCTGCCAGTTTACAGAGAAATGCATCCAATCTAACTGGAAGGATCTTCAGCATGACAATGACCCAAAACACACTGCCAACACAGCAAAGGACTTCATCAGGAGAAAAGTGAAAAGTTCAAAAGTGGAAGGTTTTAAACAGGCCAAGTCAATCATCAGACCTTAACCCAACTGAGCATGCACTTCACCTCCTGGAGAGGGGAGTGAAGGGAGAAACACAAATGGCAACTGAAACAACAGTACATGCCTGGAAAAGCATCACACAATAAGAATGCAATGGTTTGGTGATCTCAAAAACTTAAGCAAATATTAAGTGTTATTTATCCCCTTCGGACACAAGGAAGTAAGTAATGGAACTTCATTATGTCCAAAGGGGTTAAGACTAAATGTCCCTATACTTTTGCTCACCTAAACATGGGGAGTGGGGTGTCCTTCCACCAAAGGGGTCATTTTCTATGTTAGTTAACACTTCTATATCTAAATATCAGGAAATGAAAGCTGAACTCCTATCTACCATCTAATATTCATCATTTAACCCATATGTCTTCAGTAGATAGAAAAATCAAAGGAATTGGCCTTGCTGTGCCAATACTTTCAGAGGGTACTGTATCTGTGTTCTTCTCCATATTCTTGCTTGGTTTACCCATCTTATTCTGTTTCTATATGCAGATTATTACAGACAAAGATGAAATTTCTATGAACTGTGTAATCCTTACCTTGCGCTGGCAGGGAACACGCTCATAGGCTTTGATGAGACGGTTTTTGTGGTACATCATGATGCCATAGTGCTCTTTGGTCTTTGTGTTGTAGCCAAATGTGATTGGTATTGCCTTTGTCTGAGAGAAAGACTTAAGGATCATGACACTTAAATAATTTTAAAATTATTTAAGAGTGATATTTTTACACATTTAGTTGCTCTAATATTTGGCACAAGGATACAAGGGGAGGACGACAGACAGGTTTGTATGTGTCCTTGAAGACATTTGCGAGAGTTTTAGTGACAAACTGAGTTTGCACCTTCTTCCCTTGAAGGATAATGTGCATTTTTGGCTTAAGGTACAGGATACTGCAGTATGCCTGAATTAAGAATAAAATAAACATAAACTTGACTATATCTGGACCAGCATTTAAAAAAAAAATCTTCAACTCTATCTTGAATTCTGAGTGGAAACAAAAAAGATTACAATTAGGTAACTTAATTTGTATCAGATGAAATCTCATTCATGGTAAACTTTAACAGTCCTGTTGATCTATGAAAGTGCATAAAAAGCACAACTTTTTTTGGAAGAAGAACATTGTTATTCTGCCTGTTAATCATCTGTTTTTCACCGGTTAACACTTGTTTTCACACACACACATATATATATATATATATATATATATATATATATATATATATATATATATATATATATATATATATAATACACACACACACACATACAGTTGTGCTCATAAGTTTACATACCCTGGCAGAATTTTTGCTTTCTTGGCCTTTTTTCAGAGAATATGAATGATAACACAAAAACTTTTTTTCCACTCATGGTTAGTGGTTGGGTGAAGCCATTTATTGATAAACAACTGTGTTTTCCATTTTTAAATCATAATGACAACAAAAAACATCCAAATGACCCTGATCAAAAGTTTACATACCCCAGTTCTTAATACCGTGTATTGCCCCTTCTAACATCAATGACAGCCCGAAGTCTTTTGTGGTAGTTGTGGATGAGGCTCTTTATTTTCTCAGATGGTAAAGCTGCCCATTCTTCTTGGCAAAAAGCCTCCAGTTCCTGTAAATTCCTGGGCTGTCTTGCATGAACTGCACACTTGAAATCTCCCCAGAGTGGCTCAATGACATTGAGGTCAGGAGACTGAGATGGCCACTCCAGAACCTTCACTTTGTTCTGCTGTAGCCAATGACAGGTCGACTTGGCCTTGTGTTTTGGATCGTTGTCATGTTGGAACGTCCAAGTACGTCCCATGCGCAGCTTCCGGGCTGATGAGTGCAAATTTGCCTCCAGTATTTGCTGATAACGTGCTGCATTCATCTTTCCTTCAACTTTGACCAAGTTTCCTGTGCCTTTGTAGCTCACACATCCCCAAAACATCAGTGAGCCACCTCCGTGCTTTACAGTAAGAATGGTGTTCCTTTCATCATAAGCCTTGTTGACACCTCTCCAAATGTAACGTTTATGGTTGTGGCCAAAAAGTTCAACTTTGGTCTCATCACTCCAAATTACCTTGTTCCAGAAGTTTTGAGGCTTGTCTCTGTGCTGTTTGGCGTAAATTTTTGTTGGTCTACCTGACCGTGGTTTGGTTTTAACAGAGCCCCTGATTTTCCATTTGTTAATCACAATTTGAACACTGCCGACTGGCATTATCAATTCCGTGGATATCTTTTTGTATCCCTTTCCTGTTTTATACAGTTCAACTACCTTTTCCCGTAGATCCGTTGACAATTCTTTTGCTTTCCCCATGACTCAGAATCCAGAAACGTCAGTGGCTGGATGAAAGATGCAAGAGTCTGTCTGAATCCCAGAAACACACTCAGCTTTTATGCACACACTGATTACAAGCAAACAGATCACAGGTGAGGATGTTACCTTTAGTAGCCATTCAAACCCATTTGTATCATGCCAAAATCACCAGGGTATGTGAACTTTTGATCAGGGTCATTTGGGTAGTTTCTGTTGTCATTATGATTTAAAAAGAGAAAACACAGTCGTTTGACAATAAATGGTTTCACCCAACCACTAAGCATGAGTGGAAAAGATGTTTTTGTGTTATCATTCATATTCTCTGAAAAATGGTCAAAGAATCATAGATTATGAACACAACTATATATATATATATATATATATATATATATATATATATATATATATATATATATATATATAAATAAAACACATACACACCCCTAATTTTTCTATCATTCCTTGTAAGGTTTTGCCATTTGTGTATGCATTTATGAACATTTTTTCCCCTGTTCATTTGCCTCTGATTTTGATTTCCTATTTCCCCTTTTATCTGATGGGAACTGTCTGGAACCAAAACATAATGAAGTCAAGCTCTGGTTAAGTCTCATATCTTGCTTTCTAAAAGACCCCTCTTATTTCAGTGAACTAAACCAGTGGGGCGGCATGGTCGAGCATCAGCTGTGGGAAGCGAGGAGTCCAGTAGAACTGACAGGTAGCACGTGACGAGTTTCACCTGTTTTTTTTTACTAGCAATTTACTCGTGTGTTTTTCTGTGTTCTTGCAGAGTGAGGCCGGTAATCACAGAGAGAGAGAGAGAGAGAGAGAGAGCTGAGCTACCCGGCCATACTGTGTGTGTGTGTGTGTGTGTGTGTGTGTGTGTGTGTGTGTGTGTGTGTGTGTGTGCACGCACATGTGAGCAAAACCTAAAGTCACTGAAAAGTAAAAGATAAATAAAAAATGCATTTTGTCAAACCTGTCTCCCTGTTCCTCATTCCCTAACCTACAAGAAGTGTTATAACTAGTTAACTCTAATGATTGATCATTTCAACATTCAGTAGTTACAATCTCACCCGCAGTGAATATTCACTCTCAGGCACAGACATATGAACTTCAGGTTGGTGCGTCTTTGTCTCTTTGGTGGTCTTCTCAGACACATCAACAGGGATCTGGATGTCATAGCGGTCCTTCTTGAAGTCAAATTCTAATTCTCCTGAAGATGTTCTGTAACAGAATAATTTTAAGTGAAACTATTAACTAGATATTATGGTATTGCACAAACCAATCCTCTGTTGCTCTTGGCCTTCAGTAGTTTATCAAAACGAAGTATAAAACCCTGTTTTTCTTCAGATATTATTTGACAATATTTGTTCAATAAATCAGAGGCTGTTATTTTGTAGAATAGAATATCTAATTTGACATGATATTTTAGAGCATTATATTTACCATATGAATATTATATTTTGGGTGGCATGGTGGTGTAGTGGTTAGCGCTGTCGCCTCACAGCAAGAAGGTCCTGGGTTCGAGCCCAGTGGCTGACGAGGGCCTTTCTGTGTGGAGTTTGCATGTTCTCCCTGTGTCTGCGTGGGTTTCCTCCGGGTGCTCCGGTTTCCCCCACAGTCCAAAGACATGCAGGTGAGGCTAATTGGTTGCTCTAAATTGAAATGCGAGTGTGAATGGTTGTTTGTCTCTATGGCAGCCCTGCGATAACCTGGTGACTTGTCCAGGGTGTACCCCGCCTCTCGCCCAGTCAGCTGGGATAGGTTCCAGCTTGCCCGTGACCCTGTAGAACAGGATAAGCAGCTACAGATAATGGATGGATATATATCAGGGCTCGAAATTCCTTTTTTTCACCAGCCAGCCGGACTAGTTACCTTCCAAAGTAACTAGCCAAACAGAAAATCAACTAGCCAAAATTTGTTCATGTATGAATTTTACTTCTGTCAAAAATAATGCAAAAGAGAGTAGTTACCATTGTTCATGACAAATGTGCATTTATTTCAAGACCCGAGTATTTTGATACTGTTGTTAAATACATAAATGAGAACAACACAGAGCACCATAATATAATATCAACAAATAATAATATATTGGAAAACTTGTCAACTTGGTGTATGAGTATTGAAAGCAAATATATTTACTATCATGCCTATAGCACCCAAAATATGTGCAACGTGCTTTCTGTATTTAACCATTTATGAGAGAGAAAGCATTAGGAGCTTCATATTGACTCAGAATCAACTTGAAAAAAATTAATTATTCCATAAAAATCGTATCGCAGCCAAGGCCTACCCTGCTCCCACGTTTGCTTATAAGTCCTTTGTCATTTCTCCTCTTCAGACTGAGGTCGCTTTGTCCCCGTCTCTGGCAGTTTCTGTACACCTTTCAGAAAATTCCACATCGCAACGTAGCTTTGGCAGATGTAGATGTAAACAACAAAAAAACCACACGTGTTTAAATGGGCAATAATGTGGCCACATCTATTGAATTTGATAACCTGATGTGGCAGCGGGGGTGTGGCCAAGCATCGGTCTGTGAATGGAGGGCGGAGTCAGGGAAGGTAAGTGGTGGAATCATTGCACCTGATGGGGATTAACCTGTGTTTGTGTGTCTTCTCCAGTGACCGCACCCTTTAAAAGGAGAGGAGAACAGAGAAAGGGAGCTCTCTCTCCCCAACCACAACACGTGTGTGTGCGCACGTGGCTGGGAAGTGATAAAAGGCTGAAAAGCTAGCAATAAATAGTTCATTGAGAACTCACTTCTGGCCTGCCGTGCTTCTGTGCTCCACCCACCTGGTCCAATACTACATGTGATTACCGCGATATTCAACGAGATGCATTATATGCATGCGCAGTAGTGATAAAACCGACAGCCTGACTCGTACACAATATGACTCGGAATTCTTCGGTATTTTCCGTCCTGCCGATAAACTCATCGACTAACACAGACACGGCACGCGCTTAATATGTGGCGGCTTTAGTTGACGGGGTGTCTGAATCTTCACTTCATATATATTTTTTATTTTCAACTAGCCAGCCGGGCTGGCTAGTGACAGGAATTACCCGCCAAATAAAAAATTAAGTCACCTCGGGTGACCGGACCACCGCGAATTTCAAGCCCTGCATATTATATATATATTACACACACACACACTGTATATTCAAGCCAATAACACAGGCCACCAAAATCTGCGGTTGATATTGGAAAATCCTATCAGTGGCTGAATAAAGCTGGACTGGAAGAAGGCACAGGGGCACTACTCATAGCTGCTGCACAGGAACAAGCCCTAGGCACAAGATCGATAGAGGCCGGGGTCTACCACATGAGGCAGGACGCCAGGTGCAGAATGTGCAAAGATGGCCCTGAGACAATCCAGCACATAACAGCAGAGTGTAAGATGCTAGCAGGAAGAGAGTACATGGAACGCCATAACCAAGTGGCTGGCATAGTGTACAGAAACATCTGTGCCAAGCATGGACTGGAAGTCCCAAGGTCAAAGTGGGACACACCTCTGAATGTGGTTGAAAATGACAAAGCTAAGACCCTGTGGGACTTCCAGATACAGAAAGACAAACTGGTAATGGCTAACCAAGCGGGCATGGTAGTGGTGGACAAATGGGAAAACAAGGCTGTGGTGATAGATGTGGCAATATCAAGTAACATCAGGGAAAAGGATCTTGAGAAGCTCGAGAAGTATCAAGGACTGAAAGAAGAGCTAGAAAAGATATGGAAGATAAAGACAACAGTGGTCCCCATGGTGATAGGCGCCCTCAGTGCAGTGACCCCCAAAGTGGGAGAGTGGCAACAATGGATCTCAGGAACAACATCTGAGATCTCTGTCCAGAAAAGCACAGTCCTAGAAATAGCTAAAATACTGTGCAGAACTCTCAAACTTCCAGGCCTCTGGTAGAGGACTTGAGCTTGAGGTGAAAAAGTGCACCCAAAATAAGGGGCGAGTGGGGAATTTTTTTTTTTGATAAATATGTATCTGTCAATCCACCAGATTTTCATACCAGATGCTCAGATTATTTATTTTGAGTTATACCCGCTTCATTAAACTACAAAGGCTCTGTGTGCAGGAAATACAAACCAAAGTGAAATTGGACCAAGGGAAGTTACTGTAAATCTGACATGAAGTCATGTGAATTCAGCCCAAAATGGTCCATTTTCCAGGCACTGACTACAGATGATGCAGGACCTTGTGAATCCATCAGGAGACAATCTCGACTGTAGATTATTAGTGAATTTCCCAGATTTGTTGAGCAACAGACCACAAAATGCTGCTCGGAAGGTCAAGAAAACACATGGTGAACTATCAGTGCCACCAAGCGAATGTTGTGCGAAAACTGTGCTTGCATGATTGATGCAACAGTTATTCCATGAAATCAAGTTGTACATGAGCTGATAGCTGACGAGCCGCGGTGCGCCGAGTTGGCTATAAGCCATGTATGACGAAATTGAGTGGAATAACTTTTATTCTGTCCACATTCACTGGATTTTGAGAAACATAGCATTTTTATTTTTTGCTAATTCAATCCATAAAAAAAAAACTTTATACAAAATATCCAACAAAATAATTTTCGCTTAGAATTAGGGCTGTGCGATATATCGAATATACTCGATATATCGCCGAAAATTCTGTGTGCGATACATAAAATTATTATATCGTAACTATCGAGTATTTTATGGTCATCTTCCAACTTGTGTTTGTTCCGTTTGTTTAAAACCTTTTCCGGTGGTTTTCTCCCTGTCCCTCAGGCAGTAACGTGAGAGGCTGCCTAAGGGTAAAAAAAACAATAATGTCACGCACTCGCCAACCAATCCCGGGCGACATCTCGGTGCTGAAAGGAACTTCCGGGAAGATTTTCTAGTTTCGGTTGTGTTGCCAGATTAGGCGGTTTACCACCCAATTGGGCAGTTTTAAGTACATTTTGGCGGGTTTTAAACATATTTTGGGCTGGAAAACATCAGCAGTATCTGGCAACACTGCTGGCGGGAAGATTTTCTGGTTTCGGTTTACAGCGCTGACTCAGTTCGTGCAATCGCTGTGTTGCATAGGCTACCATGTAAGCTCTGTCAATTACAGCGACAAATTAAAAATGGAAGTGGACGAATTGGTTCCTAAAAGAACTAGTAAGGGGTCAGTCATCTGGCATTTTTTGGATATTGCGAGGAGGACGTGGAACAGCAAATGCCAATTTGTAAAGTGTGCAAAAAACCCTGTCATCACGAAAAGCAGCAGCACGACAAATATCCATCACCTGAAAACTCATCCGGTACAGTATGAAGAGTCTCCTAAACTCCGAACTACTTGTCCATGAGCTAAACAAATGACCATAGCGGCCTCGTTCTCCAAAGCCACCCCATATGAGAAAACGAGTCAGAGATGGAGAGCTATAACGGATGCAATCACGAACGTCATTGCCGAAGACATGATCCCAATTAGTATAGTGGAAAAACCAGGCTTCCAAAAATTACTAAACACACTCGATCCCAAATATGAGTTGCCTGGTCGCAGACATTTTACAGAGAAGGCAATACCGGAATTATACACATCTGAGAGGCAGAGCCAGAAAACATTCAGTTCAAAAGTGTGCAAAGAGAAAAATTATGTTTTGCAGATCTCTCTCTTCTCTCTCTCAATCTCTCTCTCTCTATTGTGAATGTTCCAGTGGTTCTCAGTAGTCAGGTTAATAGCTTGGAGATCTATTTTTTTAAATAATTTAATGAATGAGCACTTTTCTTATTTAGGCTAAATGTCTTTCTCAGTGTTGAGCTTGCACTTTATTGATTCGAGCTCTGAGCAACTCTGTATTGTATTGCCCCTTTGTTGCAATTTTCAAGATTGTTTTTGCAGTTTGTGCCACATCTTTGTTGAATAAAAATAGTCTTATTTCAGTTCAATTGTGATTAATCACTAACATGAAAATTTAAAATGTGTTGTTGAAAACCACCTGTAAAGTTAACCAAGAATGTTATTTAATCTGCAGGGATTGTAATGAAAACAGTAAAGAATAAAAGTTAGATTTCATGGGGTCCTTTTAGTCGGGGAGCCAAAGTCCCAAAAATGGGTTGAACCTGACATGGCTTGTTATACTTTTTATTTGTGATTTTTTTGATAGTTTTATCCCTAAGGACAAATAATTGGAGGGTCTGCTCTGTCGGAAATATCGCGAAAAAAAATTGTGCCTATTTTAGTGTATGTACCCTTCATTTTTCGACGAAAAATTCTGAAAAATGAAAAATTGCCTGAAATCCTCAGTGGCTTGGGTAAGTTGTCAATAAATGCTTTCCAGGTGCAAAGGACACATATGTTGACAACATTCAGTGAAAAAACAATTCTTAAACCCCACTTCTACATGATTTTAGCTCCATTTCATGCAAAAAAATTAGGCGTTTTTTCACTTTTTTGCAATATTTTCATCTTTACTTCAATGGCAATCAACCTTTTCCCCAAGTTATGACATCAGACAATATGCCATTCTTTTTACCAAATAGTATACTGATTCCACAGAAAAAAACTATAAAAATCCAACCAAAATCAATGGATCTGTGGTGATTTCACTTCTAGTTGGTGATCAACAGGCCCAGAAACTCAATAGAATTTTAGGCTACGCTCAACATTCCGAAAGGTACACTGTGTACTTAACATGGTTTTAATGTCCACGTTACTAAACATCATAGCCTAGGGAGCTTTTAAATTTAAAAATAACTGTTCTCCCAATGGAAATAAATAAAATTGAAATAAATAAATAAATAAATAAAATTCAACAAAAATACTTTATTATCTCACAATTTTATTGAGTCACTGACAACTTTAATAGAACAAAGTAATTTAAAAGTAAACATGGGGTCCCTGCGCGGGTCCCTGTGAATTGGGATAATCAGGAGGGTGGCACACTGCAGATCCTTCCTGTCACCTGATGAGACAACAAACAAGACTGACAGGGTGGGTCATACAGCAGTTGGATAAAAGATGCCCCCCTCCACATTGATGTACACACGTGTACACACACACACACACACACAGTCAACTTACATGTCTCTTTCTTCAAGCGCAAGTTCAATACTTGAATATCTGTTGGGGTCCCCGGTGCAGAGGCATGCAATGCCACACCTCACATTTGCTCTTGCACAGGAGCATCCTCGGGCACACATGCTCTTCTTGCAGTTGCAGTATTTGCTGAGTTTGAGTTCCGATGGTTTTGCCTCTTTCAGCATCATAACTGGCACCAATTTGCTGTTTACAAGTTGCCTCCCAAACTCAGTAGCAGCTGGGTGGTTTGGCTGAACCAGGTGCGCCCACTTACACACAGCTAATTGATGAAGAGCATGGCAAAGGTGTAATAAGAAGGCATCTTCTGTTGGAGGAAGGCAACGCATGTCTCCTTTGATGTTAACAAAGAGATGGGCTCGCAGGGCATCCAATGTCCCAACAAAGTCACTCCTGTCATAAAGAGACACCATATATTGACGTGCTGCTGTGATGACCTCTTCCTGAACATCTAGGCTTTCCTCAGGGTCACCGTACCTGCAGAGTGGCAGAAGGTCTGTCAGGTGTTTAATGGTAGTTGTGTAGGCCTGCTTTTTCCCCCTTCTGTAAAGATAGCTCACTGTGTCACATCCAGTAAGTATGTATGTGCTGAGGAGAATGGATGTAAATTCTGCAGGTGCAGTGTCATACTTCCCTGCCAGAGCTTCTGTCATGGCATGAACAGGTAGGAAGTTGTCATTCATCTTCACCCACAGCTCCTGCAGCCCAATCATGTGTCTGATGTAGTAGATGCACATCATGATCACATCTGTGTCAGTTGCAACTACCACAGCCCATTTGTGGTGCATAATGAGTACCGAATATGCAATGTGAGCAAACATTCTAGTATCTGCCTCCTCATGTTTTTCACAGGAAAGTTCTGGAAGCTCAATCTGACAATTTGCTGACAAGAGCACAGTGCGACCAGGATCACAAAAGACTCCACCAAGAATAAGTGTGCACCCTGCAGGAAGTGACTTGTTCTGAGCAGTCCATGCTTCCCCCAGGTAGTTCAACAGATTAGCTTTATTCCGTGGATTGTGAATGAAGCCTTTCCATTCAGGTACAGGGAGTGTGTCATGCGGCTTATACTCCTTCATTTTGCTGGGGCAGGTCTTCATCCTCTTCTCTCGCTCCTCACCTTTCAGACTTTCAGCTGGAGAGAAATCATACTGTATCTATCACCAACAAAGTGGATGCAGTCACACTGGTCTGGGAGCATTCCAAGTAGCTGCCTCAGATAATTCCCTTGCAGTTCATAGAAGGTGCTGCTCCCAAGATGCTGGTAACGTTGAATGAATGCCATGGCATCAACTACCATTACAACAGGCTTGTCAGACGGTGGTAGTGTGTCCACTTCCCCCCATGAGCTGCCAAGGTCAGTCTTATTGCAGCCAGGTAGTCTGCCTTGTTTCCTTTGCGCATACCATACCTTTGGTCAAGGAATGGATCTGGCTCAAACAGGGAGGCAGGGCAACTTGTCCATTCATGGCTAAACACTTCCACCTTCCTGTCTTCCTCTAAGTCATGAACAAAGTACAGGTTCCTCATAACTGCACTCTCCTCCTCATAGACCTGTTTGGTTTTGAATGCCATGGACATGGACTTCTTCGGTTTTGCTGCAAAGGTTGAAAGTTTAATGTGGGCTACTTTCTCACTGTCTGTTCTTCTTGCTGCAGCCAATGCCTCCAGTCAATCTACCAAACCAGTAATTAGGTATAGCTGTAATAGCATTAGCTAATAAGCTTGCTAACTAACAGATGCAACTTGGTAGCTCAGATATTGATGATATGTGTACAAAATAGTAGAATGTAAATTCTAAATAAACACCCTTAAATTAGATTTAATTACACACAGATGATATAAGTTTCATGACATTTAAGCCATAGCCATAGAGAAAGTAAGGCAAAACATAAACTTACCTCAGATAAATGGGTGCCGTGGGGGGTGTCACCGGGGTGCAAATCATTGTAGGATCCCCAAATTGCTCGTTTGTGTGTGTGTGTGTGTGAGAGAGAGAGAGAGAGAGAGAGAATGTGTATCATATTGCTAAGTATTCAGTGTGCCTTTCAGAATTTTGATTGTAGCCTGAAATTCTATTGAGTTTCTGGGCCTGTTGATCACCAACTAGAAGTGAAATCACCACAGATCCATTGATTTTGGTTGGATTTTTATAGTTTTTTATGTGGAATCAGTATACTGTTTGGTAAAAAGAATGGTATATTGTCTGATGTCATAACTTGGGGAAAAGGTTGATTGCCAATGAAGTAAAGATGAAAATATTGCAAAAAAGTGAAAAAATGCCTAATTTTTTTGCATTAAATGGAGCCAAAATCATGTAGAAATGTGGTTTAAGAATTATTTTTTCACTGAATGTTGTCAACATATGTGTCCTTTGCACCTGGAAAGCATTTATTGACAACTTACCCAAGCCACTGAAGATTTCAGGTAATTTTTCATTTTTCAGAATTTTTTGTCGAAAAATGAACGGTACATACACTAAAATAGGCACAATTTTTTTTCGCGATATTTCCGACAGAGCAGACCCTCCAATTATTTGTCCTTAGGGATAAAACTATCAAATAAATCACAAATAAAAAGTATAACAAGCCATGTCAGGTTCAACCCATTTTAAAGGGTTTTTGAGACTTTGGCTCCCCGACTATTTAGAGGAGATTTAAATATATCGAGATATATATCGTATATCGTGAAATGGAGAAAATGTATCGGGATATTCATTTTTTCCCATATCGCACAGCCCTACTTAGAATGTAAACAAATCAGCAAAATGACAGAAGGAATTTGTGAAAAATGCTAATAATAATAATTTTTGAAAAATAAAAAAAAAAGATACATTCTTACCATCAAATACTTTTATTCCATATTTTGGGGGGGTTTTGGGGTGGGGGGGTTATTTTTGAATAGAGTTTTTATTTTGTTCTCATCTGATTCAGTAACACGGTCCACCATTTTCATCTTCTTCTTTTGGTTTTTTTGGCAGTTGGCAAGCCAACTTAAAGGTGTGTTACCGCCGCCAACTGGGCTGGAGTGTGAAACAGGAGACATTGGGGGAGAAACTATATTATTTTATCTATTTCTGTTTCTTTTAAATACTTGATAACAAACTGATATGTCTAACCTGATGCGCTCCACCAGTTTGTTTTTCTCTACTCATGGTATATGAGCTGATATCCTCGTAGTAGAGTAGCCAGTCAGAGCGTGAGATTGCTCATATCCAGTGAATGTGGATAGAAAATATCCACATTCAGGAATGTCTAATATTGTGTAGGACCCTTTGTCCTGCCAAAACCTCTGAAGGTGTGCTGTGGTATCTGGCACCAAGATGTTAGTAGCAGCTCCTTTAAATACTGCAAGTTGTGAGGTGGGACTCCATGGATCAGACTTGTTTGTCCAGTCCATCCCACAGATGCTCAATTGGCTTGAGAGCTGGGGAATTTCAAGGCCAAGTCAACACCTAGAACTCTTTGTCATGTTCCTCAAACCATTCCTGAACAATGTTTGCAGTGTGGCAGGGTGGATTATCCTGCTGAAAGAGGCCACTGATATTAAGCAATACCATTACCATGAAGTGGTGTACTTGGTCTGCAACAATGTTTAGGTAGGCTGTATATATCAAAGTTACATTCACATGAATACCAGATCCCAAGGTTTCCCAGCAGAATATTTATATTGCCTCAACCAGCTTGCCTTCTTCCCATAGTGCACCCTGGTGTCATCTCTTCCCCAGGTAAACACCACACACACACACACACACAGCTGTCCACACGACGTAAAAGAAAACATGATTCATCAGACCAAACCTGTTAGGGTTTTGCTGGGATTCGAACCTGGTTCACTGGTGTGATAATCCAACAAACCCCCACTAGGCCACCAGGGGGATGACTCAAGTGCAGAGGCATGAGGCAGAAGTAGAAAAGTATCAAAAAGTTTATTTACAAAATATATACAATCCAAGGGAAAAAACAAAAAGAATAATCCAAAGCTCAGAAGATATACAAAAATAAAAATATCCCAAGGTTCAATGTCCAAAATCCAACTAAGAAAAGAAGAGGCAAAAACTCAAACGCTCAGAAGATTAAAAGGTCAAAACAAAATCCACAAAGTCCAAAAGAAAGAAGCAAAAACCAAGAATACAAAGACACAGGCAAGGTACATGGGACAGAGGGAACTAGGACTAACAGCATAGCATAGGAAAAAGACTCCGTGACAAGGGAACAAACAGAGGGGTATTTATACACACAATAAATTGAACACAGGTGACACTAATGAAGACAAAACAGGCAATAAAGACAAACACAAAACACAGGAACAGTGGCGGCCTCTAGAGGCCAAAACAAACATGACAAGAAAGATAACAGTGGCCTCTAGAGGCCAAAAAAGTCCCAGTCCTAACAGGACCCCCCCCCCCAGGAGCATCTCCTGACGTTCCCAGGGCGATCCGGACGGGCCGAATGGAAGTCCCGGCATAGACCTTTATCTAGAATGTCCCAGGCGGGGACCCAACAGCGTTCCTCAGGGCCATAGCCCTCCCAATCTACTAGATATTGAAGCCCGTCGTGGACCCGGTGGGAGTCAAGCAGGCGATGCACGGTGAACACAGTCTGACCCTGGAAGATGTGGGGGGGTGGGGGGTTCCTAGGGGCAGGGGCATACGTGGACGTCAGTACGGGCCACAACAGGGAAACATGGAATGTGGGGTTGATCCTCAGAGTCCGGGGCAACTGGAGCCGGTAGGCCACAGGGCTCACCCTGCGCACCACCTTGAAGGGGCCAATGTAGCGAGGAGCAAGCTTGTGGTTCTCCACCCACAGCGGAAGGTCCTTAGTGGACAGCCAAACCTGCTGCCCAGGGCGGAAAGCGTGGGCAGGTCTTCTGTGGCGGTTGGCCTGAGTCTGGTTGGTTCTGGAGGTCTGGATGAGGGTCTTCCTGACCTTGCTCCAGGTCTTGTGACACCGTCTCACATATTGGTTGACCGAGGGCACCCCTGCGTCCTCCTCCTGGTCCGGGAACAGAGGTGGCTGGAACCCGAATTGGCACTGGAATGGCGACAGCTTGGTGGCCGATGACTGCAGGGTGTTGTGGGCATACTCTGCCCATGGCAGCCAGGTGCTCCACGATGTCGGGTTATCCATAGCCAGGCCTCGCAGGGTGGTTTCCAGGTCCTGGTTGAGCCTCTCCGTCTGGCCATTGGACTGTGGGTGAAACCCAGAGGAGAGGCTGGCAGTGGCTCCGATGACCTTGCAGAACCCGTGCCACACTCGGGAGGAGAACTGGGGCCCTCGGTCTGAGATGATGTCCTGCGGGAGACCAAAGACTCGGAAGACATGAGTGAATAATAGTTTAGCAGTTTCAAGAGCAGAAGGGAGCTTGCACAGTGGTAAAAAGCAGCAGGCCTTGGAGAATCTGTCAACTATGACCAATATGACAGTGCTACCTTGTGACTCAGGGAGACCTGTGATGAAGTCGACTGCCACGTGGGACCAGGGAGACTGGGGAATGGTCAGAGGATGCAGGAGACCCTGGGGACGCTGTTGCGGGTTCTTGGTTCTGGTGCAGACCTCACAGGACAGGACAAATGACCTTACTTCCTTCTCCATGTTAGGCCACCAGAAGCGTCTTTTCAGGAAGTCCAGGGTCCTCCGAGCTCCCGGGTGGGCGGTGAGAGGGGAAGAGTGACCCCACTGGAGAACCTTGGCCCGGGCTTGATGTGGAACGTACAAGAGGCCCGGTGGCCCTGTCCCAGGACCGGGGTCCTGGCGTTGGGCTCGTCAGACGGCCTCCTCAATACCCCAGCGGACAGGGGCCAAAATCCGGGACACAGGGATAATAGGCCCGACTTCACTCTCCCTGTTAGTGGCAGAGAACAGCCTGGACAGTGCGTCAGGTTTGATGTTCTTGGAGCCGGGGCGGTACGAGAGGGTGAAGTCAAACCGACTGAAAAACAGGGCCCACCTAGCCTGTCGTGGGTTCAGTCTCTTGGCTTGCTGGAGGTACTCCAGGTTCTTGTGGTCCGTCCAAACAAGGAATGGATGTTGCACTCCCTCCAGCCAGTGCCTCCACTCCTCAAGGGCCAGTTTGACCGCTAGCGGTTCTCGATCCCCCACATCATACCGGGACTCCGCAGGACTCAGGCGGTGGGAGAAGTAAGCGCAGGGGTGCAGCTTTCCTTCCGAACGTTGAGAGAGCACCGCGCCGACCCCACTGTCCGAGGCGTCCACCTCCACGATGAATGGTTGGGAGGTGTCTGGAAGGACCAGAATGGGTGCCATGCAGAAGCAGTGCTTGAGGTCTTTGAACGCCTTTTCTGCCTGAGGAGACCAGACATAAGATCCACCTGTCCCTTTGGTGAGGTCCGACATGGGTGCTGCTACAGAACTAAAGTTCCTGATAAACTTGCGGTAGAAGTTAGCAAATCCTAAGAGCCACTGAACCTCTTTGACGGACTTGGGAGTGGGCCAGTCCCGGACGGCCAGGGTCTTGGCTGGGTCCATTTGGAGTTGGCCTGTCCGTACAATAAAACCCAGAAAGGAGACCTCGGGAACATGAAATTCGCATTTCTGGGCCTTGGCGAACAGATTGTTCTGTAGCAGCCTCTGGAGAACCTGGCGGACATGGTGGCAGTGCTCCTGCACAGTCTTGGAAAAGATAAGGATGTCGTCGAGGTAGACAAAAACGTACAGGTTAATCATGTCCCTCAAGACGTCGTTGATTAGGGCCTGAAAAACAGCTGGTGTGTTGGTGAGTCCGAAGGGCATCACCTGGTATTCGTAGTACCCAGACGGGGTGTTAAAGGCAGTCTTCCACTCGTCTCCCTGTCAGATACGGATGAGGTGGTATGCGTTCCGTAGGTCCAACTTGGTGAAGACGGTGGTGCCTTGGAGCAGGTCGAATGCTGTGGACATCAGCGGAAAGGGATATTGGTTGTGCACAGTGATCTTGTTCAGGCCCCTGTAGTCAATACATGGTCGGAGCCCCCCATCCTTCTTGCCAACAAAGAAGAAGCCGGCACCAGCAGGTGAGGTGGAGGGTCGAATGAACCCAGAGACCAGGGCGTCTTTGAGGTATTCCTCCATGGCCTTGTGTTCTGGCTGAGAGAGGGAAAACAGTCTGCCACGAGGAGGGGTAGTCCCAGGGAGCAAGTCGATGGCACAGTCGTAGGCCCGGTGCGAAGGAAGAATGGCAGCCCTGCTTTTGCTGAATACCTCCTTCAAATCCTAGTACTCTGTGGGAACTTGAGATAGCTCAGTGAGATCAGGGGGCTCGGCAGGAGACACAGGAGAGCTAGAGAGCAGACAAGAGGCATGGGACGCAGGGCCCCATTCCACAACCTGGCTTGTTACCCAGTCTATGCGAGGGTTGTGGCGGGTAAGCCAAGGAAGGCCTAGAATCACTGGGAACTCTGGTGAAGGAATCAGGTGCAGGGATATTTCTTCCTTGTGACCTTGAGACTGGAGGAAGACTGGAGAAGTAACTTGGGTGACTCTTCCATCACCTAATGCTTGGCCATCGAGGGCAGACACAGACAGTGGGACTTCAAGAGGTGCAGTCGGGACATTGACGCTTTGGGCGAAGTGGATATCCATAAAGTTTCCAGCCGCCCCTGAGTCTAACAAGGCTTGACAAGAGTGGACGGACTCACCCCAGGAGATGGAGACCGGGATGTAGATTCCTTGGCCAGGGAGTCCGGGAGAGAGGATAGGCCCCATCACAACCCTCCCTCGGCTGGACGGGGTGGTCCTTTTCCCAAGAGCTCGGGACATGATGCTCGGAAGTGACCAGGCTTGCCACAGTAGATGCAGCACTTGTCCCTCCTTCTGCGCTCCCTCTCGGCTACGGAGAGACAAGTACGGCCAACTTGCATGGGCTCTGGACAGTCACTGGAGGAGGTAGACGGGCTCCATGTAGAGGCAGTGAGGCCGGGGAGACTCAGGACTTGGCGGCGTTCTCTAATCCTGTTGTCCAGATGAATAGCATGTGAGATCAGAGTTTCGAGGTCACTTGGGCATCCAATAGAGGCCAGGCCGTCTTTGATGGGGTCAGACAAACCATGGTGAAAGGCTGAAACCAGGGCAACCTCATTCCATCCACTGACTGCTGCGAGCATCCAGAACGATATGGTGTAGTCTGCGATGCTTCCTCCTTGCCGGATGGACATGAGCTTTCTGGCTGCGTCGGTACTGATGTCAGTCTGGTCAAAGAACCGAAGCATCTCTTCAGTAAACAGTTCAAAATCAGAGCACTCGGGTCCTCATCTCTGCCAGATAGCTGTTGCCCAAGCTCGTGCCTTACCAGCTAACAAGGTTATCACAAAGGCAATCTTGCAGCGATCCGTAGTGTAGGTGGTAGGCTGAAGCTCAAAGGTGAGTTGGCACTGGGTAAGGAACTCCCGGCACTCACCGTGCTTGCCGTCATACCTCTGTGGTGCAGGAAGGCTGGGTTCACGAGGTGAAGGAGACAGTGTGGCGGGAGGCACTGGAGCAGGAGCTGGATCAGGATGAGATGCAGGCAGAGGTGTCAGCTGTGCCAGGGTTTTCCCAATTTGCTAAAGCAGTACCTCGTGGCGAGCAAGCGCCTCACGTTGGCTTGTGAGCGTCCATGGTCGCTCCGAAGCATGTCAAAGCTGCCATAATTCCCTGAAGGTTGGCCGGGTAGACAGTTGAAACAGCCTCTGCTGAGTCGGTCATGACGGAGTCTTTCTGTTAGGGTTTTGCTGGGATTCGAACCTGGTTAGCTGGTGTGATAATCCAGCAAACCCCCACTAGGCCACCAGGGGGATGACTCAAGTGCAGAGGCGTGAGGCGGAAGTAGAAAAGTAACAAAAAGTTTATTTACAAAATATATACAATCCAAGGGAAAAAACAAAAAGAATAATCCAAAGCTCAGAAGATATACAAAAATAAAAATATCCCAAGGTTCAATGTCCAAAATCCAACTAAGAAAAGAAGAGGCAAAAACTCAAATGCTCAGAAGATTAAAAGGTCAAAACAAAATCCACAAAGTCCAAAAGAAAGAAGCAAAAACCAAGAATACAAAGACACAGGCAAGGTACATGGGACAGAGGGAACTAGCACTAACAGCATAGCATAGGAAAAAGACTCCGTGACAAGGGAACAAACAGAGGGGTATTTATACACACAATAAATTGAACACAGGTGACACTAATGAAGACAAAACAGGCAATAAAGACAAACACAAAACACAGGAACAGTGGCGGCCTCTAGAGGCCAAAACAAACATGACAAGAAAGATAACAGCGGCCTCTAGAGGCCAAAACAGTCCCAGTCCTAACAAAACCACCTTCTTCCATTCCTCAATTGTCCAGTTCTGATGATCACATGCCCAATGTTGGTGCTTTTGGCAGTGGACAGGGGTCAGCATGTTCACTCTGACCAGTCTGGAGCTACATAGCTGCATATACAGCAAGCTGCAATGCACTGTGTATACTGACATGTTTCTATCATAGCCAGCATTAACTTTTCAGCAATTTGTGCTACAGTAGCTCTTCTGTGGGATTGGAGCAGATGGGCTTGCCTTTGCTCCCCATGAGAATCAATGAGCCTTGAACGCTATGACCCTGTCGCTGGTTCACCATTTGTCCTTCCTTGAACCACTGAAGGTACTAACCATGACATACTGGGAACATCCTACAAGACCTGCTGTTTTGGAGATGCTCTGACCCAATCGTCTATCCATCATAATTTGGCCCTTGTCAAAGTCACTCAGATCCTTACGCTTGCTCATTTTACCTGCTTCAAACACTTCAACTTCAAGAACTAACTGTTCACTTGCTGCCTAATATATCCCACCCTTGCCAGGTGCCATTGTAATGGGAAAATCATATACACACCTGCGTAGGTTCCAGATGATGATGCGGGTCCCACTTGATTTGGTGCACAACCCATCAATGACACTGAACTCAGACAGCAGTTCTTCCTTGGTATTAAACAGAGAATGTGTCAGGATCGCATGAAGACACTCATCATAGTCTGGTGCAGCACTGAGTGAACAGTAAGGTTAAGGACCAAACTGCACAGAGGAACATTTATTTAACTTTCTGTGTCACTAACAAGCGCTGGCCCCCAACTTAAAAATAAATAAATAAATAAACAAAAAATAAAAATCCCTCACCCTTATAAGTACATAAAGTATTTTTTCCTTCATACACTGATTGTATTACTAACCTCATTTCCAGAAAAATTGGGATATTTTCCAAAATGCAATAAAACAAAAATCTCTGATTTGTTAATTCACATGAACCTTTATTTAACTGACAAAAGTACAAAGAAAAGCTTTTCAATCATTTTATTGACCAACTTAAAGGTTCTGACTGCAAAGTTGAATTCTGGGCAAAATGTTCTATGTCTATAGCTATTGGAGTTTCAAGATGTTGCAATGTTGCACATACCATGTACCCTACGTGTCACTGTTTTGCTGAGATAAAATGTGTCCTGCATTTTACGATTCCGAAAGTTGCCAAAGCAAGTGAGCAGCAATATCAGGTGACCACCATGGGGTGTGTTTGACCTACTTTGAACCAAAACAAGTTGACATGGGCAAACACGGCAGACTCCACTCTCCTGTAAGCTAAAAGCCAGTGGAAAAGAACAGGAAAGCCTGCCAAATGAGTGCAATTGCAAGATAGAGCAAGGTTATATGATATGATGTCATTTTCCTGGACAGGTAACGAAATCATTCTAGCTAGTGCTTAGCTATCTTAGCCTTAGAATGCATGGGCTCAATTCCACGGTCGTGAGCATAGAGTTATAAGGGCCTTTCATGTCACATCATCAGAACTGCAGATTTGTTTATCCAGCCAAGCTTTGTGTTTGACAATGACCAGCACAAATTTACGCGAGTGATTCTAAGCCCAATTCAGTACTTCTACAGATAAACTTGTAGAAGTTAAATCGAAAAGAACAATGCCAGAGACCTGTAGTGCTTTTGGATGTAATATCAGATGTGGAAATAAGTCTGGTTTAACTTTTCACTGCTTCCCGGCGAATCCAGAAAGATGAAAACAGTGGCGAGCTGCAGTTAAACAGGAAGATTGGATGCCAACAAAGTATTCCTGTGTGTGAAGAACATTTTATATATCAGGTTAGTGTGAAAGCTCTATGTAACATTAAAATGTATATCTGGATGTGGGCTTTGGACAAGATAGCATGATTAGACTTAATGCTCAGCTACAGTAGCAGCATCTTTGTTATGTACTGATAACGTAGACTCAGCTAAACACCTTAAAATATGCTAGATCAAGGCTCTCGCTTGTTTGTTACTATTAGAAGTCTGCATGTGAGCTTGTCTTTGACATAATAAGGTTTTTTTCTTTATCAGGAATTTCATGCATTCTGGCATGAAACCTGCCTTGAAATACTGGCAGGTATCTGTACTTTTGTAAGTCTTTAGCATCTCTGGTGTATTTAGAAGTCCCAAATACTAAATAGTTCAGGATGTCGTAGTGTTCCAAATCCAAATCCGAACACTTTTCAAGTGGAATAAATACATTTGTGGGTAAATTAAGAAGCAGCCTTTATTTTTGTCCCATGTACACTTGAGCACAGCGAAATACCTCCTCTGCATGTAATCCAATCTGAAGCAGTGAACATGCAGTGCAACGTGGTACACACACACACAAAGTGAGTGAGTGAGTGAGTGAGTGAGTGAGTGAGTGAGTGAGTGAGTGAGTGAGTGAGTGAGTGAGTGAGTGAGTGAGAGAAGTGATCAGAATAAACAATAAATAAATACATTTGTGGGTAAATTATATGGATCTGTGATGCCTGCATGTTTTAGCTGTTGGATGTAACGCAATAGGCTGGTATAATCTAAATTTTTAATTTATTGGCGCCATCTTGGTGTCACACAGTTCCATAGTTATGCTAGTTAAAGCTCTTTTTTTTTTTTTTTAAGCTCCTCACATTTGGCTATTTCCGTAGGGCTAAACTGTTTACCTTAAGGGGTAGGAACAGTCCCAAAGTGGAGAAAAGTGACCCTCAGCACATCAAAATGATCACATCTTGTTCACTTGATATTGTTCTTGTGAGACATGGGAAAGTCCCACGCACAATAAAAAATAAAAAAAAAAACAATAAATTGAAAATTTCAGATGTCTTTGCAGTGAGTACTTTTAAATGTATTTTGTAAATATAAATGAAGTTAGAATTTGATGCCTGCAACACACTCAAAAAAAAAGTTGGGACAGAGACAAAATAAGACTGAAAAGTTTATAAGATATTCAAGTAACACCATTTTGGAAGATTCCACAATAAACAGGTTAATTGCTATCGTGATTGAATATAAAAGAAGCATGAACCAAAGGCTCAGTCTTTTGCAAACAAGGATGGGTCATGGCTCACCCCTTTGTATCAAAATTCATGAGAGAAATGTTAATCAATGCAAAAAGAACATTTCTCAATGCAAGATTTTATGTCTTTCAAAATCTACAGTACACAATATTGTGAAAAGGTTCAGGGCATTCAGAGACATCTCAGTGGGTAAAAGGCAAGGTAGGAAACCACTGTTGAATGTGCATGACCTTCGAGTCCTCAGGCCGCACTGCCTGAGAACTGTCATGCTAAATGTGACAAATATAGCCACATGGGCTCAGGAGTACTTTGGAAAACCTGCTGCTACATCCAGGAACGCAATCTGAAACTACATTATGCAAGGAGGAAGTCATTCGTCAATTCTATGCAGAAATGCTGCCAATTTCTCTGGGCCTGAACTCATCTCAGATGGACCAAAAGATCGTGGAAACATGTGCTGTGGTCAGAGGAGTCCACATTTCAGCTTGTTTTTGAGAAAACTGGACGTTGAGTTTTCAGTGCCAAAGGTGAACACAACCATCCTGTTTGTTATCAGAGAAAGGTGCAAAAGCCAGCATTTGTGATGGTATGGGGTGCATAAGCACCCATGGCATGGGTGAGTTGCATGTGTGTGAAGTTACCATTGATGTATTGGGGCATATATTGGGATTTTAGAGAGTCATATTCATCAAGGCAACATCTCTTACCAGGAACTCCATGCTTATTTCAGCAGGACAGTGCCAGGCCTCATTCTGCACAGGCTACAACAGTGTGGCTTTGTAGACACAGAGTGCATGTGCTTGAATGGCTTGCTGCCAGTCCAGATCTGTCTCCTATTGAGAAAGTATGGAGCATTATGAAAAGGAGACTCAGACAACGGTGACCACGGACTGTTGAGCAGCTGAGGTCTTGTCTCAAGCAAGAATGGACCAAAATTTCCCCAATGATAAACTGCAACAATGAGTACCCTCAGTTCCCATACAATTAAAAAGTGTTTTTAAAGGAAAAGTGATGTAATGCCATGGTAATAATGCCTCTGTCCCAACTTTTTTTTTTGCAGGCATTAAATTCTTATTTTGTTTATATTTACAAAATACAATTAAGTTGGTTAGTAAAACTATTGAAGATCTTTTCTTAGTACTTTTGTCAGTTAAATAAAAGTTCACATGAATTAACAAATCAGAGGTTTTTGTTTTTATTGCATTTTGGAAAAATATCCCAACTTTTCTGAAATTTTAGTTATTATTAGAATAGATGTATCCATGTTCTGTGTACTTAGCCATACCTAGTTTTATTTTTCTTCATATCTCCTGCACGTCTAAAAGTTCTTGTAACAGAAAAGCCCTGTTCAATGCTGCAGTCCACAATTCCTATTAAATCTAGACAGATCGTTCTGTTTCTAAGTAAAGGATATGAGTCTGTCCAATGTTGGTAAACATGACAATAGGCACAATAACATTCTGTGCTTTTGTCTTCTCGAGGTACGTCTGTGACAGGAGACCCACACACATGGTGTCGGCATTCTTTGAGAACACGATGGCATCCTTCCCCAAGCGCATGGAGCCCGACTTAAAACCATTACCATAAAGACCCACTGGGACATGGCCTCTTACTGTCTTCTTATCACTGAAGCCAAAACTGAGAGAGAGATTTTATATATGTCAGTAAAAAGAGACCATATACTGTTTACACAAGAACAAATATGTAATTGAAGTGCTGCATTATCTACTTGTCCTCTGAAGGATAATGGAGGCTTCATGAGCACACTCCTACCTGAGCATTTTATGCATCTTGTCATAATCCATGCCTTTTCCATTATCCATGAAGATAAGGCAGTCCTGGTCATTGACCATTGTTTTATTAATCCAGAATTGTTTTGCACTGACATCTGGGTCATAAGCATTGTCTGTCAATAAGGGAAAAAAAAGGAAAAATGTCAGTGAGAGTATTGACAACAACAATGCTGAGCAAACTACAAACATGGCCACTCAATACTACAATGCCCATGAGCCACAGCACCCCCTATCACTGGAGTATTGAATGCAGCTGAAGTTCATCATCAATCAGCAACCACGCTACTTAAACCTCTCTCTCACAAACACTCACTGCGAAGTATCGTTCTGTGTTCTCCAGTGCATACCGAGCCTTATCTCTCTGCCTGCCTATTGTTATTCTGATTCTCACTATCCTTCCTTGTTTACGCTTCCTGTCTTCTCTATGTTGTCCTGTTTGCCGATTGACCGACCCTCGCCTGTCCCTGACCACGATTCTAGTCTCACAATTTGGCTTCGTGACTGTTTGTTCTCTGCTCTCCTCTGCAATTACATCTGTAAGTGCCTGCATCCTGACAGGATACTTTGCCTACACTGGATGTAGCCGAGGAGGCGAAACAAACCGCACTGAACGCTCAGGGACATTTGTTGGGAGAACATCGACAGATGCTTGTAGACCTCAACACATGGATAGCACAGCTTGCAGTTGTGATGTTGCAGGCCCTCCTTCCATGCCCTGAGACAGCTCCTGGCTCCGTAGTCCACCTCCCCGTCCTGGAGAGATTCACCGGTGATGCTCGCAGACTACATTGCCCATGAGCCACAACGCCCCCTGTCATCGAAGTATTGAACATAGCTGAAGTTCATCATCAATCAGCAACCACGCTACTTAAACATCTCTCTCACAAACACTCACTGTGAAGTATTGTTCTGTGTTCTCCAGTGCATACCGAGCCTTATCTCTCTGCCTGCCTATTGCTATGCTGATTCTTGGTATCCTTCCTCGTTTATGCTTTCTTTCTTCTCTATGTTGTCCTGTTTGCCAATTGACTGACACTTGCCTATCCCTGACCACGATTCTAGTCTCACGATTTGGCTTTGTTACTGTTTGTTCTCCACTCTCCTCTGCAATTACATCTGTAAGTACCTGCATCCTGACAAAAAAAATCACATACTATCCAATGTTACTTCAGTGCAGTTTGCCTGTCATGTACAGTGGTGCTTGAAAGTTTGTGAACCCTTTAGAATTTTCTATATTTCTGCATAAACATGACCTAAAACATCATCAGATTTTCACACACGTCCTAAAAGTAGATAAAGAGAAACCAGTTAAACAAATGAGACAAAATATTATACTTTGTCATTTATTTATTGAGGGAAATTATCCAATATTACATATCCGTGAGTGGCAAGAGTATTTGAACCTCTAGGATTAGCAGTTAATTTGAAGGTGAAATTAGAGTCAGGTGTTTTCAATCCATGGGATGACAATCAGGTGTGAGTGGGCACCCTGTTTTACTTAAAGAGCAGGGATCTACACTGAAAAAAAAATGGCCTGTTAAATTAACACAAAAAAATCGTGTACATCGGTTGCACTTATTAAAATCATATCCACTAAGACCAATTAAGTCATGTTCAGTTAAACAGAACATGACTTAGTGGATATGATTTTAATAAGTGCAAACGATGTACAAGATTTTTTTTGTGTTAATTTAACAGGCCATTTTTTTCAGTGTATCAAAGTCTGATCTTCACAACACATGTTTGTGGAAGTGTATCATGGCATGAACAAAGGAGATTTCTGAGGACTTCAGAAAAAGTATTGTTGATGCTCATCAGGCTGGAAAAGGTTACAAAACTGTCTCTAAAGAGTCTGGACTCCACCAATCCACAGTCAGACAGATTGTGTACAAATGGCGGAAATTCAAGGCCATTGTTACCCTCCCCAGGAGTGGTCGACCAACAAAGATCACTCCAAGAGCAAGGCGTGTAATAGTCAGCGAGGTCACAAAAGACCCCAGGGTAACTTCTAAGCAACTGAAGGCCTCTCTCACATTGACTAATATTAATGTTCGTGAGTCCACCATCAGAAGAACACTGAACAACAATGGTGTGCATGACAGGGTTGCAAGGAGAAAGCCACTGCTCTCCAAAAAGAACATTGCTGCTCGTCTGCAGTTTGCTAAAAATCACATTAGCAAGCCAGAAGGCTATTGGAAAAAATCTTTTGTGGACAGATGAGACCAAAATAGAACTTTTTGGTTTAAATGAGAAGCGTTATGTTTGGAGAAAGGAAAATGCTGCATTCCAGCATAAGAACCTTATCCCATCTATGAAACATGGTGGTGGTAATATCATGGTTTGTGCCTGTTTTTCTGCATCTGGGCCAGGACGACTTGCCATCATTGATGGAACAATGAATTTTGAATTATACCAGTGAATTCTAAAGGAAAATGTCAGGACATCTGTCCATGAACTGAATCTCAAGAGAAGGTGGGTCATGCAGCAAAACAATGACCCTAAGCACCATTCTACCAAAGAATGATTAAAGAAGAATAAAGTTAATGTTTTGGAATGGCCAAGTCAAAGTCCTGACCTTAATCCAGTCGAAATGTTGTGGAGGGACCTGAAGCGAGCAGTTCATGTGAGGAAACCCACCAACATCCCAGAGTTGAAGCTGTTCTGTATGGAGGAATGGGCTAAAATTCCTCCAAGCCAGTGTGCAGGACTGATCAACAGTTACCAGAAATGTTTAGTTGCAGTTATTGCTGCACAAGGGGGTCACACCAGATACTGAAAGCAAAGGTTCACATACTTTTGCCACTCACAGATATGTAATATTGGATAATTTCCCTCAATAAATAAATGACCAAGTATAATATTGTTGTCTCATTTGTTTAACTGGGTTTTCTTTGTCTACTTTTAGGACTTGTGTGAAAATCTGATGATGTTTTAGGTCATATTGATACAGAAATAGAGAAAATTCTAAAGGGTTCACAAACTTTCAAGCATCACTATATTCTCTGGAGTATTAACATTTTCAGTCAGCTCTAAAAAGCATAACTCTAAGTCAATCGTGAAAAAAAATCATTCATATCCTGTAATTTATTTACTCTGGTTCAGGTAGTGGCAGATCCATAGCCTATCCTGAGAACACTAGGAATGAGACTGGGAATATACCATGAAACAAATGCAAGTCTATTGCATGAATCCATTTTCATGGATATGCTAGGATCCATTGCTAGGGATATGTAAGTGATGTTTAATCCATCAACTAACATAACGCATGCTCATTCATGTGTACACACACACACACACACACACACGACTCCTTCCTTTTGCATTCAGATTCAGAAGTATTTTAATTCTTTCTTGTCTGCATATTATGCATTCTCCATAAGGGTTAAGCCTCTAGAACTGCCCTTGTCAAACAGCCTGATTATTTCCTATAGTTCAGAATGTGGAATATTTCAACTATTTTGAAAAATGGTGCAGCCATCAATTGATGAAGAAAGAAGAAAAGCATAAAGAAGCAGTTTTGACTCACCAATCAGTTCTGCTATGGCACTGAAGGGCCAGGTGTGGCTAGTGGAGTTTGTGTGCAGATACCGTGGACTGATCTTTAGGAGAAAACCAATATGATAATCAAGTACCTTGACACATCAAGCTGCTAGAAAAGATGAATAAATGTTCCAATATTTGCTTAGCTTTCCAGGTTTACACCTCCATGAAAGGGCAATTAATACTACAAAGCTATGGGAATCACCACCTCCTGAAGGAGGAATACATTTTCAAGATTCATTTTGATTTAAATACAGGATTAGTCAAAATAATGTTAACACTTAAATGGTAGAAACCAATCGGATCTGTAGTGGAAGTTCATCAATGGCGTATTGCTGCACCATCTGGAAGTAGACGTCTGACGTCACTGTTGGGGTGTCAAAAAAAGTAGGCCCAATTATGCCAGCAGCGGTCACGGCGCACCACACATTCAGGAGAAAAATAATCCATTCGTGTTAACATAATTTTGATGAACCCTGTATAATAATATGCCTTTCGCAAAGTCTCACAATGCTTTGAGAAGAACATATTAGTTCAATAAATGACAAACAAAATGATCACAAAAACAACTCACAAAATGATAGCAAAAGCATTGTTTTACAGAGCAATCCCACCCACTCCTTTTTTATAGGCGAGCTGATCATTGGTGGAAGGAAGACAAGCTTCAAGTGTCATTTAAGATCCCATTCTCATTCATCATCTCATTATCTCTAGCTGCTTTATCCTGTTCTACAGGGTCGCAGACAAGCTGAAACCTATCCCAGCTGACTACGGGCGAAAGGCGGGGTACACCCTGGACAAGTCACCAGGTCATCACAGGGCTGACACATAGACACAGACAACCATTCACACTCACATTCACACCTACAGTCAATTTAAAGTCACCAGTTAACCTAACCTGCATGTCTTTGGACTGTGGGGGAAAACGGAGCACCTGGAGGAAACCCACGCAGACAGGGGGAGAACATGCAAACTCCGCACAGAAAGGCCCTTGCCGGCCACGGGGCTCGAACCCAGATCTTATTGCTGTGAGGCGACAGCGCTAACCACTACACCACCGTGCCACACAGATCCCATTCTAAGATCCAGAATATTTTTAAAACATTTTTTCAAAAAATTGTCACAGACCAAATAGTTTATTGAGTAGAATTAATGCTGTACTCATTCCACCTCTCTCTTAAACCTGTGAACACCAATAAACCATCACAAAACAGTTAACGATGATGAAATGAAAGTGATAAAGATTGAGAGATTATCTATTCTGCTATTGACCCCTCCTTCAGTTAATTATGCACTGTGGTCTTTGAATTTTTTTGAGCAAATTCTTTCTCAGTGACTTTACTGTATAATCTTTCATACGAACTCTTCTATTTCTACAATTCATGATGGAGAAGTAGTGGTTCCAAGAAACTCTTGATGTATTGAATCAGAATGGATTGGCAATTATGATTGCAAGCCTGATCACAGGCACATTGCCAACATATTTTAAACACTGAGTAACCTTCAACACATCTCAAAACTTTTCTTTTAAAAAAATTTGGAAGAGGCTGTTCTTTCTCATTTTATCTCCTTTTTAAAGAAACAAAGTAATGAAATAATGAAGTTTTCCATTCTGTTTTTTGCAGGACAGAATCCGCTCTCTAAAATGTGACCAATGACCTCCACTACTCTACTCAGTGAGTGCCTGGAGCACGGCATCAGTGTTAAGGGTACTGTACTCAGTTGGTTTAATCTTTTTTTTTTTTTTTTTTTAAATCTTATAGCATTTTCTGTCAACATGGGTACCATTTTCTGCAACCACCACAGTCACTTCTGACATTCCCCCAGGCATTTTCATGTACATACTGCCACTGGGACACAAATGATACATAAACATGATATCATTATACATAAACATGAAGCTGTATTTTCTTCTGCCATCTGGTGGCCATTATTCTTTAAAGATGCTAAATGAGTATACTAGTGCATCTCAAAAAATTAGAATATTGTGAAAAAGTTCAATATTTTCCATCATTTATTTCAGAAAGTGAAAATGTTATATATTATAGACTCATTACACATAAACTAAAATGTTTCAAGCATTTTTCTATTTTAATTTTAATCAGTATGGCATACAGTACAAAAACATAAAAAACCCATCTCAAAATATTAGAATATTTCATTTCGAGTTTGAGTAAAACAGTATGAACACAGTGTATATCTCGATCTAGTTCAGTACACACAACCACAATCATGGGGAAGACTGCTGACTTGACTGTTGTCCAGAAGATGATCACTGATGCCCTCCACAAGGAGGGTAAGCCACAAAAGGTCATTGCTGAAAAGGGTGGCTGGAAAAGGTGCACAAGAAACAGGGATGGCCGCAGTCTTGAGAGGATTGTCAAGAAAAGTTGATTCAAGAACTTGGGAGAGCTTCACAAGGAGTGGACTGAGACTGGTGTCAGTGTATCAAGACCCATCACAAACAGACATCTTCAAGAAAGGGGATACAACTTTCGCATTCCTAATATCAAGCTACTCCTGAGACAGAGACAATGTCAGAAGTGTCTTATCTGGGCTAAGGAGAGAAAGAAATGGACTGTTGCTCAGTGGTCCAAAGTCCTCTTTTCAGATGAAAGTACATTTTACATTTAATTTGGAAATCATGGTTCTAGAGTCTGGAGGAAGAGTGGAGAGGCACAGAATCCAAGGGGTTTGAAGCCCAGTGTGAAGTTTCCACAGTCTGTGATGATTTGGGGTGCCATGTCATCTGCTGGTGTTGGTCCACTGTATTTTATCAAGTCCAAAGTCAACACAACCATCTACCAGGAGATTTTAGAGCACTTCATGCTTCCATCTGCTGACAAGCTTTTTGGAGATGCTGATTTCCTTTTCCAGCAGGACTTAGCACCTACCCACAGTGCCAAAACTACTACCAAATGGTTTGCTGACCATGATATTACTGTGTTTGATTGGCCAGCCAACTTGCCTGACCTGAACCCCATAGAGAATCTATGGGGTATTTTCAAGAGGAAGATGAGAAACACCCGACCCAAAAATACAGATACGCTGAAAGCCACGATCAAAGCAACCTGGGCTTCAATAACACCTCAGCAGTGCCACAGACTGATCACCTCCATGCCACACCACATTGATACAGTAATTCATGGTAAAGGAGCCCCAACCAAGTATTGAGTGTATAAATGAATATGCTTTTTAGAAGTTGGACATTTCTGTATTGTAAATCCTTTTTTTGATTGATCTTAGGGAATATTCTAATAATTTGAGATACTGGATTTCTGATTTTCATGAGCTATAAGCCATAATCACCAAAATTAAAACAAAAAAAGGCTTTAAATATTTCACTTTACATGTAATGAATATAGAATATATGAAAGTTTATCTTTTTTGAATTAAATTATGAAAAAAGGAACTTTTTCATGGTATTCTAATTTTTTGAGATGCACTAGTATAGTGAATGTTAAAAATTAGATGGCAAGTAATTTTCTAAATGAAAACAAAACAGATCATTTTGTTTAGGTTGCCCTAATGCATTTTTTGAAACTTGAGTTCTTGCACATCTCATGCAAAAAAAACCTTGGGTTATTTCCTTTGTTTTTATTTCTCTACATATTCTTCACAGTTTGATCAGGTGTCAAATCCCACCCACCAACCAGCTTCCCCCGATCACCCAACAACTACCAACTGGGTATAGGGAGAAGGCTAACATCTGCTTTCTCTAAGACACATTAAGTTAGTCAAACATTTTTTCAGACTGCCTGCTCACAGGGCAATGTAACGCACTCAGAGGCAAGTGCTGTCTGCCCTCTTCTGCAGACATGAGCTTACAGATGCCCATAATTAACTAGTTTCACTGAGATTGACAGAGGAGAGGCTTCAAGCTATAGATGACAGTGCCATAATCAGGACCCAAACTCACCATTTTAGACCAACAGGGCAAACACTTCTCTGTTGTGGCATTTGGGAGTTAACCTTAGTGTAATTTTTGAACTCGAGCTAAAATTTGAAAAGCAAATCACTACGGTTCTTAAAAGCAGCTTCAGCATATAACAATCATCAACATCAAACCATCTCTTTCCTCACATGAGCTAGAAAATATATGCTGAGATTCAGCCACTCATCTGATGCACATCTACAACTAGTTCAAAATTCTTTATCTCAGCTGCATTCAGGTGCAAAGACGAGGAATCTTATTACTCCAGTTTTAACTTCCATTCATTAGCTCCAGTTAATAGTAGGATTGAGTAGATGGGTTTGTTGGTTTTTAAAGCTTTAAATGGACTGGCACAGGCTTACATTGCAGATATGCTTTGTATACATACTTCTTCTAGACTTTAAAAGCCTACCAGTACTGCTGACTATTCCTGCCTGAACAACAAATCACACTGCCTGAGTACAGCAATGAAGAAATGAAAGCAAAAGTTATCCTAACAAACACAAGTTCTGAGAAATGAAACTGCAACCCAACAGGTATACTTCAGTTGTTCAATTCAAACAATTTTACTTCATTAAATTCCCTTATTTATTATAAATTAACTCGATCATTTATCTTGATGCCAGAGTGCTGAAATTCTCACATCTCAAATGAAATGTGCAGGAGAGTGAATTTAAAAAAAAAAAAAAACACAGCCATAAAAAGTACACCTGTAACTATAATTTTATATGAATTATTTTCAACCTTTACTGCTATATACAAAAAGTTTAGCTTAGTTATAGTCTGTAAGTACTTACCATGCTAACGGGCATTTTAGTTGTTTGTGCCGCCATCTTTAAGACTTATTGATATAAATAAATAAAATTATTTATTTATTTATTCCAGTGTGAGCTTCTTGTGAAGGAACAGGACACTTTTCTACCGTTTTGAAACACAGGAAAGATGCATCAACTTTTATACTGACTTTGAGGAAGCTCCACCCCTTGTGACTCAACACAGAATGGATACTTATACAGTTCATCACTGGTGTATTTTATTTATTTATATGCAGTGTTAGGTGCCAGTTTGTGTTGTTTTCTGCACAGTAAATAGCAACCTTCAGTCAGATCTATGACTACTGTATATTTCATTTCTGGGAGTAATTCCCAACTGTACACAGCTATTGCAGAGTTCATATCCAGCCCTAATTTAACACATCTGATTTTATTACTCACCAAAATTTTGAACATCTGGATTAGGTATGTGAGATTATACATTACACATAAAATAGAAATAACAACAGTTCTCTCGGAACAGGACCAAAAAACTAAACATTTGTGAGAAATGTACTTGAAAAGAAGCAAACTATATTCATTTATATGTGCATCTTTTTCCATTTGGCACCAAAAGGAAGAGCTGAAGGAAAACTCATTCTATGATGCAGTACTGTGTTTAGGCCTATGCCTTTCAGAAGAAGAAGAAACCTTTATTTGTCACATGCATACTTCAAGCACAGTGAAATTCATCCTCTGCATTTAACCCATCTGAAGCAGTGAACACACGCGCACACACCCCCGGAGCAGTGGGCAGCCACACTAGAGTGCCCAGGGAGCAGTCAGGGGTTAGGTACCTTGCATGTCTTTGGACTGTGGGGGAAACCAGAGCACCCAGAGGAAACCCACGCAGACAACATGCAAACTCCACACAGAAAGGCCCTCGCCAGCCGCTGGGTTCAAACCTGGAACCTTCTTGCTGTGAGGTGACCGTGCTAACCACTACACCACCGTGCCACCCATGTGTGAACTCTTGAAGCATGCACACTGTACATGCAATAGAGAGCAGGCATACACCAATTTACTTTCAAACATTTAGCAAATGGTCACCACACTTAAATTTATGTTCATTTTCTTATTAGGGTACAGATTAAATTAGGGAGAAACACATTCAGTATCAGATGTTGGATCCACTAAATCCATATTTGATTTAAGCTCTATTATCATAAATCACATTTCTGACCAAAATGAACTTAACTGACACAAGTGGCAGTGCCATCTGTGAAAAAATAGACAAAAAAACAAAAAAAAACCCAGTGGATGAATTCTGCCCTCTCTGAGCTGTTTAAAAATCTGGACTGTACACTGACTCCTTGTTGTGCCAGAAAATTTCACATGTTGCCATCTTCATCCTGACCATAATATACAGGGGCGGGGAGACCTGACACACCCACATGTAGAAGATAAACGATGACAAAACAAAACTGGAGATGGGCCAACTTAACCCATTAACGAAACTTAACTAACACCTCCAGGGAACAAGTGAAGAATTTGAGACATGCATTCAGCTTTTCTCTTTTTCTCTTTGTAAATTGCACTTCAAACATGTAAACATTTTTCTTTTTTTGTAAAATTAGTCTTGCATTCAATTAAATAATCCAGCTCAGCTTTAAAAGCTAAGTGTTGCAAAAGGCAGGTTGAGGCAGGATGCAAATGCAGGAATAGTTTATTTAAAACAAACAAACAAAAAACCCACACACCCAAGCAAACAAACAAATCCAAAAATGCAGGCAAAAGCATGGTTAAACAAACAAGGCTCAGACAATTAATAAACTACCCCTTAAAGGCAGGGACAGAGACCAAGAAACAAGACCAGGGCCATAAACCAGAATGGCAATTCAGTAAATGCAGAAAAACCTGAATGAGTACTTCACAAAATGCCCTGTGGAACACTGGGTATAAATGGAGCACTTGCATGTGACGTCACAGCCGATCCAGATTGTGACAGACGCCATCTTGTCGGTCAAATGCCATATTTCCGCCTTCTACTTCTGCTTCTACCTTTTCTTCTGGAAAAACCTACTATATACAATTCTACTACAACGGCTGCGGCTACAAGCTCTCCCTACCTGTGCACGTTTTTTATGTTTTTTGTGTGTATTTTTGCGTGTTGTTTGTCTGTACCAGACTTCAATATCCACTACAACCGTATGGACTTACTGGACATTGGTTTCCAGCAGAAAATGACGGTTTGTAGCGATTTCTATCACATGCACAACATTCCGGACGAGAAAAAAAAATTCCGGACGAGATAGCAAGACCAGCGGGGTCTCCGTGGATTGTTATTGGAAGCAAAGCTAAGGAGGCGGCACCGGGAGGGGAAGCAAAAGCGAGGCTGCAGAGCCGGCCTGTTGACTAAGCTCAGAAAACAGCTACTCAAATCTCCACTGCTAAGCCTCTACCTCTCCAACGCCAGGTAAACAAGACGGACGATTTGGAATTACAGCTGGAATTACCTTATTCTATTCTATAATCGGCTGGTCAGTGCTATACTCAATACTTAAGTGACTTACCCATCCAGTGAGGATCATTTTCTTGTTTACAAGATGCCACATCTGAGTCGCTGACAAATCCTGAATTTCTGTAAAGATAACTGTCCAGAGATTTATAAGCACGCAATGCTTCACCACTGAGCAGTGAGGGTAAGTTAATGAGGTAATTATACATGTCCGGGTATTCCACCTCTGGCAGTTCCATATCCACTGACACGGTCGTGAAAACTCCGTCCGGAAAGCTATAAGGGTCACTAATCTGTAGATCGTTTATTTTAGACATACATCTAGTTATCTGTTCATTAGAAAAATGAGCCATGTAGTCCGTCGGTTGAAATTGATCCATTCTGTACACGAGTGCAGCAATATTCAGCTGTGCTGTTGACCGACAAGATGGCGGCTGTGTACTTTCCGGTCACGTGACTGCAAGATCTCTATAGACAAAGTAATTAGGGACTGACTTGAAACAGGTAAACGTGATAATGACACTGTAGGGAATCAACCAATAACAAGACAAGGGAGGAGACTAGACCAAAACCAAAATAAACACACATTAGCAAGAACATAAACATAGTCAAGCGGAAGTTCGCATTAATAAGAAAACAGAAGACACAGTGAGGATGTGTATGCACCTCCAGAACGTTACATGTAAGGAAGCTGTTCTGCATTTTTTCCCCTTTTTTTAATTAGACTTCAAATATGTAAAAAAAAAAATCACAAGTAGAAGTTATTTTCTGTTTGTACATCTGTCTTGCATTCGAATAAGTGATCCACCTCAGCTTCAAAACCATCATAAGTAGGAGTATAACATTTACAGTGTTTATATATGATATTATGGCAGGAAGGGTGTGGTTTAGCAGGGTTTTGTGACTGGATGATGGGAAAGGAGTGGGTGATCGAATGAATGAGTAGACACCTGAGTATAATTAATTGTGCTCTATGTTTACCCTGTGTCTCTGGACGCAGCTATCTGCCACACAATGCAAGAGACAGAATAAAAACAGTTTTTCTTTTTAAGTGATGTGCACACAAATTATTGCTCTTTATTTGGGATTTTAGCAAATCAGGGCCTTAATATGTACAATATTTCGCATCATACAAACAAGCTAACTGTATCGCTAACTATATAGCATGCATGTGGTCAATGTGGCTCTGCACTGAATGATGACAGCAGACATTTTAAGCATAGAAACGGATATCGCTTGCTGATTAAAAAATGTAAGCCTAAAAGCCTACACATGAAGTGAATGTTGCAACCAACTAAAAACAACAGTTTAATTTTAAAATACAAGTGGGGGAACCTCACTCATTTTTTTCTGGTTTCTCAAACACAGTGGAAACAAAACTTTCATATCTAGTCAAGAAAAAATCAACAGTATATATAAAGAGTCATGAGTTATATTCTAGTATACACCAAATAATTCAGAAAAGTTTGCATTCTTCTGATCAACACTGTTTTGATGTAGAGGCTGTCTCTGTAGTAGAGCGCTCATCAACAAACTGTGTAAGAATCTCATCAATGACTTCAGAATCGTAGTTCACTTGCTGAAGGTCCAGAACAGGGATAAAGGTGACCAAGAGACGTGCCACTGTATGTCTGAGTTCCCTTAACCTGAGGCTGTAAAGGAGAGAATTCTCATCAGATAAACTGGAAAACGAATAGAAAATACAGTCAAGACACCTCAACAAGACATCAAAGAATCCTCAGTTACATCCTCCATCCTCCAATTACAGCCTTTCAGACCTTTGGCATTCTAGCCATCAGTTTGTTGAGGTAATACAGTGGTGCTTGAAAGTTTGTGAACCCTTTAGAATTTTCTATATTTCTGCATAAATATGACCTAAAACATCATCAGATTTTCACACAAGTCCTAAAAGTAGATAAAGAGAACCCAGTTAAACAAATGAGACAAAAATATTATACTTGGTCATTTATTTATTGAGGAAAATTATCTAATATTACATATCTGTGAGTGGCAAAAGTATGTGAATCTTTGCTTTCAGTATCTGGTGTGACCCCCTTGTGCAGCAATAACTGCAACTAAACGTTTCCAGTAACTGTTGATCAGTCCTGCAAACTGGCTCGGAGGAATTTTAGCCCATTCCTCCGTACAGAACAGCTTCAACTCTGGGATGTTGGTGGGTTTCGTCACATGAACTGCTCGCTTCAGGTTCTTCCACAACATTTTGATTGGATTAAGGTCAGGACTTTGACTTGGCCATTCCAAAATATTAACTTTATTCTTCTTTAACCATTCTTTGGTAGAACAACTTGTGTGCTGAGGGTCGTTGTCTTGCTGCATGACCCACCTTCTCTTGAGATTCAGTTCATGGACAGATGTCCTGATGTTTTCCTTTAGAATTCGCTGGTCTAATTCAGAATTCATTGTTCCATCAATGATGGCAAGCCGTCCTGGCCCACATGCAGCAAAACAGGCCCAAACCATGATACTCCCACCACCATGTTTCACAGATGGCATAAGGTTCTTATGCTGGATTGCAGTGTTTTCTTTTCTCCAAACATAACGCTTCTCATTTAAACCAAAAAGTTCTATTTTGGTCTCATCCATCCACAAAACATTTTTCCAATAGCCTTCTGGCTCATCCACGTGATCTTTAGCAAACTGCAGATGAGCAGCAATGTTCTTTTTGGAGAGCAGTGGCTTTCTCCTTGCAACCCTGCTATGCACACCATTGTTGTTCAGTGTTCTCCTGATGGTGGACTCATGAACATTAACATTAGCCAATGTGAGAGAGGCCTTCAGTTGCTTAGAAGTTACCCTGGGGTCTTTTGTGACCTCGGCGACTATTACACGCCTTGCTCTTGGAGTGATCTTTGTTGGTCGAACCACTCCTGGGGAGGGTAACAATGGTCTTGAATTTCCTCCATTTGTACACAATCTGTCTGACTGTGGATTGGTGGAGTCCAAACTCTTTAGAGATGGTTTTGTAACCTTTTCCAGCCTGATGAGCATCAACAACGCTTTTTCTGTGGTCCTCAGAAATCTCCTTTTTTCGTGCCATGATACACTTCCACAAACATATGTTGTGAAGATCAGACTTTGATAGAGCCCTGCTCTTGAAATAAAACAGGGTGCCCACTCACACCTGATTGTCATCCCATTGATTGAAAACACCTGACTCTAATTTCACCTTCAAATTAACTGCTAATCCTAGAGGTTCACATACTTTTGCCACTCACAGATATGTAATATTGGATCATTTTCCTCAATAAATAAATGAGCAAGTATAATAATTTTGTCTCATTTGTTAAACTGGGTTCTCTTTATCTACTTTTAGGACTTGTGTGAAAATGATGTTTTAGGTCATATTTATGCAAAAATATAGAAAATTCTAAAGGGTTCACAAACTTTCAAGCACCACTGTATACATAAATTTCACTCAGTGTTTCCTGAAGCACCTCCTACATGTTGGATTGGCTTGATGGCCACTTTTATCCATACCATCCCATCAAGCTGATCCCACAACAGCTCAATAGGGTTGAGTGGTGTTTGTGGTGGCCAATCCAGATAGAATTCCAGCTGACTGCTTCTTCCCTACATAGGTTTTGGATAATTTGCAGTTCTGATTTGGGCCATTGTTCTATTGTATCGTAAGTGAGCTCGAGCCCAGAGAAGATGTCGGCGTTTCTGGGTATTGTTTATATATAGTTTTAACTTGCATTTGTGGATGCAGTAAGGAACATTTTTCACAGACGATGGCTTTCTGAAGTGTTCCTGAGCCCATACAGTGATTTCAACTACGGAACTGTCTGTCTTTAATGCAGTGTTGGACATTCAATGCTGGTTTTCAGCCTTGTCCCTTGCATACAGAGATTTTTCTGAACCTTTTAATGATACTACATTCCGTAGATGATGTGATTCCATGCAGTTATACTGAAGAATGTTATTCTTAAATTGTTGCATTATTCGCCCATGCAGTCTTTCACAACATTAAAAAAAAGAGACACTATAAACAGCAGTAAGCCATAATAGATGAAACAGTCAATATCTGGTGTGAGATGAAACTTTGTTTAAAAAAAAAGTAGTACACTGAGTGCAGTTTTATAAGGAAATGAGCTGGAGGTTTTACTGAGCAGTTTGCAGAACCAGACAGTTCTTCTGGATACTTTGTACACTTGCTTCTTAATTTTGCAGCAAAACCCAGTAGCCTTCATTATGTTTTCTTTTTTAATCTGAAAAGTGTTCTCTTATGTAATATGCTGTTCAGATACAAACTTTTTTCTGTAACATTTAATTTTGTGCTGAAAATGAATGTTTTGAACTCTAAAATGTTTTTGTTCTGACTTGATAATGTAGAAGTCATAAAATAGAAATCAATAACAAAGTTTGTATGAATAAATACCTACGCCTACGACTTTTGCACAGTTGTTTGTATGTGTATATATAAAATATACACACGCACACACACACACGTATATGGGCGGCACGGTGGTGTAGTGGGTAGCGCTGTCGCCTCACAGCAAGAAGGTCCTGGGTTCGAGCCCCGTGGCCGGCGAGGGCCTTTCTGTGCGGAGTTTGCATGTTCTCCCCGTGGGTTTCCTCCAGGTGCTCCGTTTTCCCCCACAGTCCAAAGACATGCAGGTTAGGTTAACTGGTGACTCTAAATTGACCGTAGGTGAGAGTGTGAATGGTTATCTGTGTCTATGTGTCAGCCCTGTGATGACCTGGCGAGTTGTCCAGGGTGATAAAGCGGCTAGAGATAATGAGATGAGATTATATATATATATATATATATATATATATATATATATATATATATATATATATATGTGTGTGTATATATATCATATACACATGCATATATCATACACACACATACATACACACACATATATGTGTGTGTCTGTTTATGATATATACATGTGTATATGATGTGTATATCATATACACATCATATACACATATATATCATACACACACACATTTTATATATATATATATATATATATATATATATATATATATATATATATATATATAAACCCTGATTCCAAAAAAGTTGGGACAAAGTACATATTGTAAATAAAAATGGAATGCAATAATTTACAAATCTCAAAAACTGATATTGTATTCACAATAGAACATAGACAACATATCAAATGTCAAAAGTGAGACATTTTGAAATTTCATGCCAAATATTGGCTCATTTGAAATTTCATGACAGCAACACATCTCAAAAAAGTTGGGACAGGGGCAATGAGAGGCTGGAAAAGTTAAAGGTACAAAAAAGGAACAGCTGGAGGACCAAATTGCAACTCATTAGGTCAATTGGCAATAGGGCATTAACATGACTGGGTATAAAAAGAGCATCTTGGAGTGGAAGCGACTCTCAGAAGTAAAGATGGGAAGAGGATCACCAATCCCCCTAATTCTGCGCCGACAAATAGTGGAGCAATATCAGAAAGGAGTTCGACAGTGTAAAGTTGCAAAGAGTTTGAACATATCATCATCTACAGTGCATAATATCATCACAAGATTCAGAGAATCTGGAAGAATCTCTGTGCGTAAGGGTCAAGGCCAGAAAACCATACTGGGTGCCCGTGATCTTCGGGCCCTTAGACAGCACTGCATCACATACAGGCATCCTTCTGTATTGGAAATCACAAAATGGGCTCAGGAATATTTCCAGAGAACATTATCTGAACACAATTCACCGTGCTATCCGCTGTTGCCAGCTAAAATTCTATAGTTCAAAGAAGAAGCCGTATCTAAACACGATCCAGAAGCGCAGACGTCTTTTCTGGGCCAAGGCTCATTTAAAATGGACTGTGGCAAAGTGGAAAACTGTTCTGTGGTCAGACGAATCAAAATTTGAAGTTCTTTATGGAAATCAGGGATGCCGTGTCATTCGGACTAAAGAGGAGAAGGACGACCCAAGTTGTTATCAGCGCTCAGTTCAGAAGCCTGCATCTCTGATGGTACGGGGTTGCATTAGTGCGTGTGGCATGGGCAGCTTACACATCTGGAAAGACACCATCAATGCTGAAAGGCATATCCAGGTTCTAGAGCAACATATGCTCCCATCCAGACGACGTCTCTTTCAAGGAAGACCTTGCATTTTCCAACATGACAATGCCAAACCACATACTGCATCAATTACAGCATCATGGCTGTGTAGAAGAAGGGTCTGGGTACTGAACTGGCCAGCCTGCAGTCCAGATCTTTCACCCATAGAAAACATTTGGCGCATCATAAAACGGAAGATACGACAAAAAATACCGAAGACAGTTGAGCAACTAGAATCCTACATTAGACAAGAATGGGTTAACATTCCTATCCCTAAACTTGAGCAACTTGTCTCCTCAGTCCCCAGACATTTACAGACTGTTGTAAAGAGAAAAGGGGATGTCTCACAGTGGTAAACATGGCCTTGTCCCAACTTTTTTGAGATGTGTTGTTGTCATGAAATTTAAAATCACCTAATTTTTCTCTTTAAATGATACATTTTCTCAGTTTAAACATTTGATATGTCATCTATGTTCTATTCTGAATAAAATATGGAATTTTGAAACTTCCACATCATTGCATTCCGTTTTTATTTACAATTTGTACTTTGTCCCAACTTTTTGGGAATCGGGGTTGTGTGTGTGTGTGTATATACACACAGTGCTCAGCGTAAATGAGTACACCCCCTTTGAAAAATAACATTTTAAACAATATCTCAATGAACACAAATCATTTCCAAAATGTTGAAAAGACAAAGTTTAATATAACATCTATTTAACTTATAACGTGAAAGTAAGGTTAATAATATAACTTAGATTACACATTTTTTCAGTTTTACTCAAAATAGGGTGATGCAAAAATGAGTACACCCCACAACAAAAACTACTACACCTAGTACTTTGTATGGCCTCCATGATTTTTAATGACAGCACCAAGTCTTCTAGGCATGGAATGAACAAGTTGGCGACATTTTGCAACATTTTGATCTCTAACGTTTAAAATGGCTATGCCTAGCCCTACTACCCTGGCCTAGTCTATGACAATGTTTTATCTTTTTGGCTCATATATGCCTTTGAAAGGCCAATCCATAGTAGGGATGGCGAAAACTAAAAAAAATCTTGACCGACCACCGAGCCTCATTAGCCGGTTAAAGTCGGTTAACCTATGAGTTTAAACAGGGATGCAAACGGCGGACGCCGCCTTTTTCACGGCTGAATCGTGCAGATCTGATTTTTTTTTAGGGGGGGCTTTGGAGTGTCTGAATAATTTCATCAGAGTAAATTCTGTATTAAAATTACTTAATAAGCAAATTCCGTTACAGTCCATGAAACAGGAAGTATGAGAAGAAAACAGTAAATCAGAAAGCTGTGCACGTTTTCGCAGAAGCTGCGCAAATGTGCGCAGCTTTCTGATTTACTGTTTTCTTCTCATACTTATCTGGAACTGAGTTTAGATTTCGAACATTCCTACGATAAAACGTCCTGCATAGTCTCTTTATGATAAACGTCTTAATGCCACTTACCCGTGAGGTTATCAAGTAGACATTCTTCTTCGGAACCTTCCAGAGGTATAGTTGGGATACCCATCCCACAACAAAATATTTATAAGCTTCCAGGCTCTTGTAAGCTTTGAGGGCTTTGCCAGTGTAACACGATTCACGATTAACAAGAAAATTGTAAATGTCGTGGTAGGCCAGATCGGGCAAATCGCCGGCACCGCAGCTCCGAATTTCCCTGAACAAGGATTGCGGCAAGTTGTACGGATCTGCAATCCCCAACCTGGAACACTTTTCCACGTAACGCTGCCTCACGTCACCTTCAAGATGCTGAACAAACTTAGACAAGTAATCGCGCGATGTACAGTAGATGGGGTATTTTCTGAATTTTCTTGGGGATTACTCCCTGGATCCATTACGCTCGTGCAAGGTAAACAATCCTGATGTCGTCCAATATGGCGGAGTACACACGTGCGGGTCACATGACTGCACATTCTCTATATGATGTGTATATGATATACACATCTATCATACACACACATGTATATGTGTGTATATGATGTGTATATGATATACACACACATTTTATTTATATATATATATATATATATATATATATAAAATGTGTGTATGTATCAGCTGGATAGTACAGTGGTAATGCTCACTGACTACGACGCAGGAGATTGGGGTTCGAATCCCGGTCGGGGCAAAACATCATCCAGTAAGGGTCCTTAGACCCCTCATGATATATCGGCCTACCTCAGGAAGCTAACTGCACTCCATGAACGCCTAGCAGCACAGATGAACCAGCTGCTGAGGGATGGAACCCACCCAGAATGGCTAACCCAAGGCAGGACAGTCCTAATCATGAAGGACCCCCAGAAGGGACCCATCCCATCCCATCCAACTACCGGCCAATTACCTGTCTCTGCACAACATGGAAGGCCCTGTCAGGCATCATTGCGGCAAAAATGAGTAAGCATGTGGCTCAATACATGAGCGAGGCACAGAAAGGGATTGGCAGTAACACCAGAGGAGCCAAGCACCAGCTACTGGTTGATAGAACAGTCGCCCGAGACTGTAAGAAGAGACAGACCAACCTGTGCACTGCCTGGATTGACTACAAGAAAGCCTACGACTCAATGCCACACACATGGATACTGGAATGTCTGGAACTGTATAAGATCAACAGGAACCTAAGGACCTTCATCCAGAACTCAATGGAAATGTGGAAGACAACCCTAGAGGCCAACTCAAAACCCATTGCCCAAGTCAACATCAAGTGCGGCATATACCAAGGAGATGCGCTATCACCACTGCTGTTCTGCATAGGCCTGAACCCCCTCAGTCAGATCATCACGAAGAGCGGCTACGGGTACCGATTCCGTAGTGGGGCAACAATCAGCCACCTGCTCTACATGGATGACATCAAGCTGTATGCCAGGAACGAGCGAGAAATAGACTCGCTGATCCACACCACCCGGATCTATAGGGATGTCATTCGGATTGGACAAGTGTGGCCGGATGGTCTCAAAGAGAGGCAAGATGATCCGGACTGAGGGGATTGACCTACCAGAGGGCAACATAGGTGATATCCAAGACAGCTACAAGTACCTTGGCATCCCACAGGCTAATGGAAACCATGAAGAAGCCACAAGGAAGTCAACCACAGCCAAATACCTCCAGAGAGTAAGGCAGGTCCTGAAAAGTCAGCTGAATGGTAAGAACAAGGTCCGAGCCATCAACATGTACGCACTACCAGTCATCAGATACCCCGCTGGCATCATAAACTGGCCAAAGGAGGAGATAGAAGCCACAGATATCAAGACTAGAAAGCTCCTCACCATGCATGAAGGGTTCCACCCCAAGTCCAGCGCCCTGAGACTATACACTAAGCAGAAAGAGGGAGGCCGAGGGCTAGTGAGCGTCAAGACCACGGTCCAGGATGAAACATCGAAAATCCGAGAATACATCAGAAAGATGGCCCCAAAGGATGAACTGCTAAGTGAATGTCTCAGGCAGCAGAACCCTGATGAGAGTGCAGAGGAGGAGGAGGAACAGACAACCTGGAGAGACAAACCCCTACATGGTATGTACCACCGTCAGATAGAGGAAGTGGCTGATATCAAGAAATCCTACCAGTGGCTGGATAATGCAGGACTAACAGACAGCACAGAGGCACTAATCATGGCAGCACAAGAACAGGCCATAAGCACAAGAGCCATAGAGGCCAGGATCTACCAGAGTAGATCAGACCCAAGATGCAGACTGTGCAAAGAAGCCCCTGAAACAGTCCAGCACATAGTAGCAGGGTGTAAGATGCTAGCTGGATCAGCGTACATGGAGAGGCACAACCAAGTGGCTGGGATAGTATACAGGAACATCTGCAACCAGTATGGAATAGAAGTACCCAAGTCCCAATGGGCCATACCACAGAAGGTGGCTGAGAACAACAGGGCCAAGGTTCTGTGGGACTTCAGCTTCCAGACTGACAAACAGATCCTGGCTAACCAACCGGACATAGTGGTGATGGACAAAGAGCAGAAGAGGGTGGTGGTGATAGATGTGGCGATCCCAGCTGACGCCAACATCAGGAAGAAGGAACATGAGAAACTTGAGAAGTATCAAGGGTTGAAAGAGCAGCTGGAACGGAGGTGGAAGGTCAAGGGTTGCGTGGTCCCCGTGGTAGTGGGGGCACTTGGGGCAGTAACCCCCAAACTGGGAGAGTGGCTCCAGCAAATCCCAGGAACAACATCTGAAGCCTCAGTCCAGAAGAGCGCAGTCCTAGGAACATCGAAGATACTGCGCAGAACCCTCAAACTCCCAGGCCTCTGGTAGAGGACCCGAGCTTGAGGATGACATGGATACCCCCCCCCCGGGGGTGAGAAGGAGATTTTTTTATATATATGTATATATGTGTGTGTGATACATATGTGTATATGATGTGTATATCATATGCACATCAAATACACATCATACACACACACGTCTATCTATCTATCTATCTATCTATCTATCTATCTATCTATCTGTGTGTGTGTGTGTGTGTGTATATGATCTGGTGAACAACGTTCACCACCCTCTGCACGGCGCCATCATCAAGCAGAGGAGCTCGTTCAGTGGCAGACTGTTGTCCCTGCCCTGCACCACGGACAGATTCAGGAAGTCTTTTGTCCCTCAGGCCATTAGACTGTTCAACTCCTCCCGGCTCAGCAAAAATAAGACTCTGTGACTCTGCTGTACTCAGGACTAGTTACACTGCTCTTTTCATGTCCATTGCACTTTTCTGCTGCTTACATAGATGTACATTATATGCATAGATGGGTATATACAGATATTTGTAGATAAGCCGGTATGTTGTACTGTACCTAATTATATACTTTATATACTGTTATAATGTACCTACTTATATATTATACTTACTGCTATATATACACTAACTTAATATTTATATACTAACTTAATATTATATATCGTATACTATCACACTATTACATATACTATATGTACTGATATATACTTTAACTATGCCTATCATGTAATATACTATGCTTTTTATCTACCATATACCACTAAATACACTGCACATTTATGTAACTGTCCACAAAGTATTTGCACTGCTCATTACACTCTTATTTGCACTGTAACTGGTTACTGCCAACTGCACTACCTCCCACACTGAGAGCTGTATATTCTGTTACTTGCTCTTATTGGTAATGTTTTATTTCTTTGGTATTTTGTATTTTAGTTTTTTATATGTATAATGCTATTTAGTTTTTGTATTGATTTTGTGCAATGCAGAAATGTTACTGGATACCTTGAATTTCCCTCTGGGATTAATAAAGTATCCACAAAAAAAAATACTCCATCCATCCATTATCTGTAGCCGCTTATCCTGTTCTACAGGGTCGCAGGCAAGCTGGAGTCTATCCCAGCTGACTATGGATGAGAGGCAGGGTACACCCTGGACAAGTTGCCAGGTTATCACAGGGCTGACACAGAGACAAACAACCATGCACACGCATTCACATCTATGGTCAATTAAGAGCCACCAATTAACCTAAACTGCATGCCTTTGGACTGTAGGGGAAACCGGTGCACCCGGAGGAAACCCACGCAGACACGGGGAGAACATGCAAACTCCGCACAGAAACTCCACACTCCACCCTCGCCGGACACTGGGCTCAAACCCAGGAGCTTCTTGCTGTGAGGCGACAGTGCTAACCACTACACCACCGTGCCGCCCCATTAAAAAATATCTAAATATATATATATATATATATATATATATATATATATATATATATATATATAATAAAATAATTTAAAAAATGAATAAAATTATTAAAAATGTAATAATAATATAAAAGAGTTTTAAAAGATGTCAAGACCAAATTGGGAGTGAGGGTTGGCCCTTCTTAATGCTTAAAGACTCAAGATTTGACATGGACTTGCATTTTCTGACATGTGATCATCTCTGGTTTATAATACAGATTTTATTAATATTCTGCTGATATGCATATTTTGAGAATAAAGATCTTACCTGCATAACTGTGTGTTATTGTTTCCTTGTTCACTCCCTTGTCTGTCCTGTGTATCATGCTGCTGTGTCCCAAACTGTAAGTCTCTTCCTCTTCCTGGGTTGAAGGCTTCTGTTGCTGTTGTTGCACTCTCATTTTCAGAGGAAATGGGAAAATCTCTCTGGACACTTTGATCTTCTACACTTAACTTCATCTTTTCACTTTCTCTCTTTAGCTCCTCTAAATCTTTCTTCAGGCTCTCACAGTGGATCAACAATGTGCATTTCTCATCTTCTAGACTGTCCACCTGTGTGAGGATTTTGTATAAAAACAGGTAAGGTCAAAATAACTGCAGTAACAGGATAGGAAACAAACTAACCTCACAGCACAATTACTGCAATTCATTTTGACTTATTTTGTCTGTTTAGCTTGCAGTTTTCCTTCATGTACACTACCATTCAAAAGTTTGGGGTCACCCAGACAATTTTGTGTTTTCCATGAAAAGTCACACTTTTATTTACCACCATAAGTTGTAAAATGAATAGAAAATATAGTCAAGACATTTTTCTGGCCATTTTGAGCATTTAATCGACCCCACAAATGTGATGCTCCAGAAACTCAATCTGCTCAAAGGAAGGTCAGTTTTATAGCTTCTCTAAAGAGCTCAACTGTTTTCAGCTGTGCTAACATGATTGTACAAGGGTTTTCTAATCATCCATTAGCCTTCTGAGGCAATGAGCAAACACATTGTACCATTAGAACACTGGAGTGAGAGTTGCTGGAAATGGGCCTCTATACACCTATGGAGATATTGCACCAAAAACCAGACATTTAGTAGAATTTAGCTAGAATAGTCATTTACCACATTAGCAATGTATAGAGTGTATTTCTGATTAGTTTAAAGTGATCATTGAAAAGAACAGTGCTTTTCTTTCAAAAATAAGGACATTTCAAAGTGACCCCAAACTTTTGAACAGTAGTGTACTATTTCTTCCTTTCTCACCTTATGTTGGAGCTGCTTCAGCTCCTCCTTGGCCTGCAGGTACTGAACTTCATAGTTCTGCTCGTCCTCAGAGCTGGCCTGTTTGATCTGATTGTTCTCCTCCTTCTTTATGCTCTTATCTGGTATGCTGTTGTCAAAATCTTTTTGTCTGGCTTTCTTCTTCTCTGTGTTCTCTTGACTCCATCCCAGGGCTCTCTTCTTCCTAAAGGTGAAATTAAATCATTCAGGTACTCTTAATGCCATGTTATTGTGAAGGAACATTACACAGAGTGACAGAGTGATGAAAGTACCTTGTAGGAGTAGTAGAGACAGAATTGTCCTGAGTATCAACAGAAGGGTCATCAGAAGGACTGGAATCTAAAGAGTTGAAAACAATTATGAAAAGAAGCTTGCAACCAACAAATACAGAGGGATAAACATATATAAAATAGGTCTTTACCTGCACCTGTGAGAGAAGGAGAAATAATGGTGGTGCTGCATGTTGTTTCAGTGAATGGTGTGGGTGTAGAAGGACACTGTGGAGAGGAAAACACGTATGGATTAAAAACTATGTATATATGATTATACAAGCAGTTTCAAAACTGTAATGTGCACAGTCTCTAATTATGAATCCATAAGATTCTTAAAATGCATCTACTCATGTTGATACATAACACGCATTCAACTTAAAAATGATAATCTATACATTATATTGCTAAAAGTATGTTGACATCTGAACATCACACCCATTCGAATGCCAACTGCACCCCAGGCCTCCTCACCCGACTTCATTGCCTGACATCACTAATGCTCTTGTGACTGAGTGGGAACAAATTCCCACAACCACACTCCATAATTGAGTGGAAAGCCTTCCCTGTAGAGTGGAGGCTATTATAACAGCAAAGGGGGAATAAATCTGGAATGGGATGTTCAAAAAGTGTATATGGATGTGACGGGCAGGGGTCCACATAGTTTTGTTCATATAATTTATATGGTCTCACTCAAATGTTCTTCTTTGAAGGTAAGACAGTTCTTATTTCAGGGGGGGTCCCAAACTAGGGGTCATAACCCCATGTGGGCTCCAAATCTCACAATGTCTTTTTTATTAATGTAATTTACAAATTGCTATTAAAAATATATAACTCTCTCTCTCTCTCTCTCTCTCTCTCTCTCACTATGACGATGGATTTTGTGTGTTACTAATTTGAAAGGTTACCACAAGTTGTATTATCAAGCTAGATATGAATGGATTTGTGTGTAAATTGTTTGTAGGAGTGTATACACCAGGGGTCATCAAACTACGGCCCACGGGCCGACTCCGGCCCGCCACCCCCCTTTGACTGGCCCCCCAGCCCCTCTGCCCCCCACCACTTGAACCAGCCCTATGAGGCAATCCCCAAAAGTGGTCATGGCCTATTTTTTTTTAAATTGCTTTTTGGCAAATAATAACATGTCTGCCTCTTGTATTTTGTTGATTTTATCAATTAAAATTGATATTTAGTTAAAAAATGAACTATTCATATTTTCCGAATTTTCGTCATATGCTCGCGATCAAGCAGTGACAGGCAGCGCACGTGCAGAGAACTGTCAGTGTTCAGGACAGCAAAATGGCTAGCGGTAAGCGAAAAGCTGACGGAGAGTGCAGAGTTTTTAAAGAACAGTGGACCACCGATTATTTTTTCGTTCAGTGTAAGGACCGTGCAGTTTGTCTTGTATGTAAAGAAAGTGTGTCGGTTTTCAAAGAATATAATCTGCGTCGTCACTACGAAACCCGCCACAAAGAGTATGCTAGTTTGCGAGGGCAAACAAGAGAAGACAGGATTCGGAGGATGAAATGCGGACTGGCTGCACAACAGAATGTATTCCTTCGCCAAACCCAGATCAACCAGGCTGCTGTCTGAGCTAGCTATAAGGTAGCTCACCTACTAGCTACCCAAGGAAAGCCGTTTACTGATGGGCAGGCCCGCCGACAGGGGGGGACAAAGGGGTATGTTGTCCCGGGCCCAGGAATGGGGAGGGCCCAGAACTGGGCTCTCATGAAGTTGCGATTATTTTATTTCATTTCAAAATGTGTTGATTTGGGGGAGAAGTGTGCTATATTTGCATTCAATAAATGATTTCTAGATCTTTTGCCTTTGTCTTTGAAAAAGGCGTCAAGAACCCCCACCACTCCTAATGCAAAAATGGTTTGGTCTGACTCTTTGATTAAGGGGAAAAAAATGACATCGTTCGATCATAGCGCTTCGACAATCAGCGTGCGTGCCATTTGCCAACATGCACAAGTCAGGAGCACAGAAAAGAAAATAAAAGAGAAAAAGAGAGGAAGAAACCAAGAGACTCAGGGGCTCACTGTATAAATATTTTTTAAAAAGATTCGGATGATGCAGCAGGTACTAGCAAAGGCAGTGGGGCAGCTGAGCCAGGTAAGACACAGCCAACTTTTTCCAGCCCTGTAAAGTAACCCCAACCAAGGCACGCACGGCACGCAATTCATGTTACAAACGAGGGGAGAGCAAGTCACACTGAACACCATATCAAACGCACAGGGCATTGAATCATTTCATAGCCACAACGCCTTAATAACATTGTGTTTCATATATCTGATTGAAGCTAAGAATATTCACATTAGCCCGCAATCATATCCCGCCGTTTCTCGAGCGGTGTGTTCTTCTCTGCTTTTCACACTGGACAGTATGCACGCACAGTATACTATGTTCTTCCATGTTAAGCTCAGTGGGCTGGCAATGCTCTCTATAGAGCACAAACTTGCGAAAAAGCTGGACTTCAATGACCTTATTGACGACTTTGCCACAACAAAAGTCCGGCGCATTGCATTTCACATCTGAATAGTTGCAGACTAAGGAAATGTTAAAATGTTAAAACTCTAAAAATGTTGAAATGCTAAAATGAAATGGTTGTTGACCGGTTGAATGGTTTTTGAATACCTGTCATTTAAGGGTTGGAGTGAGTAGAGACTGGGATAAGAGAGGTGTGTGTGTGTGTGTGGGTTGGCCGGGGGTTGTTGGGGGGGCCCATTCAGAGCATTTTGTCCCCGGGCCCAGCCAAAGCTGTCAGCGGCCCTGCTGATGGGGACTTTGTTAAAGTATGCATGCTTGCTGTGGCCGAGGAGGTGTCCCCCAACAAGAAGGATGCGCTCAACGCGGTGAGTCTCTCCGCACCTACTATGACCAGGCAAACCGAAGATTTGGGGGACAACTGTATGACCAGCTGAATGAGAAAGCGTCAGAATTCGAGTTTTTTGCTTTGGCCATGGATGAGAGCAATGACGTGCAGGACACAGCACAACTGCTGTGATCTATTGCTCATATTATTATAATTTCACTGTTTTTTTTTAAATGTGTTTATTTTATAGGCCTATTTATTTGACCTTTATTAAGTGCTACACACAATTCTTATTAATATTATTCATATCAACAGGCCTACCTACAATTTATAATTTTCCACTCACCTTTGCCAGTGTCAATCACCTCAACTAGGCAGATGTTTCTTACCTTGACAGCTTTGATGTTATTTTTATTAGAAAATAAATAAATGGAATATCTGTGGTATTTCAAATTAAAACAAAGTGTGAAGACTCGATTACTACTTTTGCAAACCACTAGTAAAGATAAACAAATATGTGCCAGGAATAAAGTGTTGATATAGTAGTGTGGATATAGTAGTGGGGATGGCTGTGCCAGGCTAGTAATCTCTACTACACAATGAGGCCTGCTGGTGGTCATATTTGTCTGGGTCATACAATTCTATGTTATATAGCTGACCCGACCCCGGCCCCCCATCACAGTCAGGAACAACAATGTGGCCCCCAGAGAAAAAAGTTTGGTGACCCCTGGTATACACACATATATTAGAAGACTAACAAATGTAAACCTCGACTGATCAACTGTCATTCTTATAATTTGTGATGAATTACTGCATTTTATATACAGATGATGTCGTCAAGTTCAAACCTCTTATCTGTTTCAAATGCACACATTATTTAGACTCATCATTTCATATTAAATATTATATATTATAATTAGATTATATAGATATAATATACATCTATAAAATAGTGCAACTCAACACAACTTACAGGAACAGTTATGAATGACATGATACCCTTAGGAGGTAATGTATATTTGATATGATGACTGCTGTGATTTTTTTTTTTCTTCCAGTGGATGAAATCTAGCTTAAGTCAGTTCCATTTATCATGGCATCGGGTCAATTTTTTAAAAGTTTTGTCATAATTTGTCCTCTACTAGTGGAAAGGAAACTCTGTTGATTAGCAGTAATGCCTTTTTTTTTTAACTCAGCTTTTGTTGCAAAATATTTTCTTTTGACCTCTCTTATACTGTGCTGGATAGACAACACTGAATTCACCTATGTAATTTCTCTCCATATTTTGGCCTTTTCAGGTGCTGTGACTATGCTCGATATGCTGCCCTATATATATATATATATATATATATATATATATATATATATATATATATATATATAGAGAGAGAGAGAGAGAGAGAGAGAGAGAGAGAGAGAGAGAGAGAGTCAACAGTAATTCAACTTCTTCAAAAGTACTTCTTTGCTGCTTTGTAGCCATTTTGTGCTTTCTGCTCTGGAGATTTAAAGGCATCACCAAACGCAGATCAGCTACAGCATGCACATGCCCAGTAATTTACAGGTGATTGCTATTTATCAATATACACATGCATTCAATGACAATCAGCATTTATGAAATCCAGCATCCTTTTTTAGTTCAGATTGGCTTATGCAAACACTGCTTTGCTCGAAGATGACGGGGCCCAATGTACATGCTATTTTAGTCCAGACATAATGCACTCAAGCTGGAGTTCAGGATTAAAAATGGCTAAATGTCTTTGTCAATCTATCACCAGTGATTGTGACTCAGTTGAACAACAGAATTCAAGCAAATTAAGACAAAAATCTGCCAAAACCTTTCCTGAATATGGATTTACATGCATGATGGTAAATAATGAGCAGATACCAAAATGCTGACGCTCACAGAAAATTCATAATGTCCGTTTGGGATCATGTGTCTAAAAATTTTGTGAACCCGTCTTATTGGTTTATGTGTACCATGACCAAAACAGAAATGTTTCCAAAATAGAAGCAATGTAAGAATTGCAGAATTCAGGATTTACTGCATTAGGCTGCTGGGCCATAGAAGGTTCACGCTGCACGCTGCATGTTGCACGCTGCACGTTCACGTGAAGAACCGGACCCTGGGCCATTAAACTTCATGCTTGGATGTTCACGTGTTGCGTCTGTTCTACTTTGACCGAGTAACCAACAATATGGACTCTTCGGATGACGACGATTGCCTCATTCTGCTTTTACTGAGACAGGGGAAGAGAAAAAGGAACAGAATTTGGAGCCGAGAACACTTCCTTCTGAGAGAAACCCGTGGTGAATTTCACCGAACATTCTATAATCTGCTTGACAATCCCGATGAAGAACTATTTTTCAATTATACCATTCAATTATATTTTTTCTGAAGTTTTCCCCTGAAAGCATAGCGTTATCTCCCTAGACCCGTTCTGATTGGCTGGCGCGGCGGTGACCGCATGCATTGACTGGAATTTCCGTCTTCACGCCTAGAAAAAAGTGTGCATGTTCATTTCATGCTTCACGCGTGAAGTGTGCAGCGTGCAACGTGAACGCCGTTCTATGGCCCAGAGCAAGTCATGCTACGTTTGTCCACTTTTCTTTACACGCGTGTAGCGTGCAGCGTGCAGCATGCAGCGTGCAGCGTGAACCTTCTATGGCCCAGCAGCCTTAGATCATTTACAGTGGTGCTTGAAAGTTTGTGAACCCTTTAGAATTTTCTATATTTCTGCATAAATATGACCTAAACATCAGATTTTCACACAAGTCCTAAAAGTAGATAAAGAGAACCCGGTTAAACAAATGAGACAAAAATATTATACTTGGTCATTTATTTATTGAGGAAAACGATCCAATTATACATATCTGTGAGTGGCAAAAGTATGTGAAGCTCTAGGATTAGCAGTTAATTTGAAGGTGAAATTAGAGACAGGTGTTTTCAATCAATGGGATGACAATCAGGTGTGAGTGGGCACCCTGTTTTATTTAAAGAACAGGGATCTATCGAAGTCTGATCTTCACAACACATGTTTGTGGAAGTGTATCATGGCACGAACAAAGGAGATTTCTGAGGACCTCAGAAAAAGCGTTGTTGATGCTCATCAGGCTGGAAAAGGTTACAAAACCATCTCTAAAGAGTTTAGACTCCACCAATCCACAGTCAGACAGATTGTGTACAAATGGAGGAAATTCAAGACCATTGTTACCCTCCCCAGGAGTGGTCGACCAACAAAGATTACTCTAAGAGCAAGGTGTGTAATAGTAGGCGAGGTCACAAAGGACCCCAGGGTAACTTCTAAGCAACTGAAGGCCTCTCTCACATTGGCTAATGTTAATATGTTCATGAGTCCACCATCAGGAGAACACTGAACGACAATGGTGTGCATGGCAGGGTTGCAAGGAGAAAGCCACTGCTGTCCAAAAAGAACATTGCTGCTCGTCTGCAGTTTGCTAAAGATCACGTGGACAAGCCAGAAGGCTACTGGAAAAATGTTTTGTGGACGGATGAGACCAACATAGAACTTTTTGGTTTAAATGAGAAGCGTTATGTTTGGAGAAGGAAAAACACTGCATTCCAGCATAAAAACCTTATCCCATCTGTGAAACATGGTGGTGGTAGTATCATGGTTTGGGCCTGTTTTGCTGCATCTGGGCCAGGATGGCTTGCCATCATTGATGGAACAATAAATTCTGAATTATACCAGCGAATTCTAAAGGAAAGTGTCAGGACATCTGCCCATGAACTGAATCTCAAGAGAAGGTGGGTCATGCAGCAAGACAACGACCCTAAGCATATAAGTCGTTCTACCAAAGAATGGTTAAAGAAGAATAAAGTTAATGTTTTGGAATGGCCAAGTCAAAGTCCTGACCTTAATCCAATCGAAATGTTGTGGAAGGACCTGAAGCGAGCAGTTCATATGAGGAAACCCACCAACATCCCAGAGTTGAAGCTGTTCTGTACAGAGGAATGGGCTAAAATTCCTCCAAGCCAGTTTGCAGGACTGATCAACAGTTACCGGAAACGTTTAGTTGCAGTTATTGCTGCACAAGGGGGTCACACCAGATACTGAAAGCAAAGGTTCACATACTTTTGCTGCTCACAGATATGTAATATTGGATCATTTTCCTCAATAAATAAATGGCCAAGTATAATATTTTTGTCTCATTTGTTTAACTGGGTTCTCTTAATCTACTTTTAGGACTTGTGTGAAAATCTGATGATGTTTTAGGTCATATTTATGCAGAAATATAGAAAATTCTAAAGGGTTCACAAACTTTCAAGCACCACTGTAAATTAAAAAAAAAAAAAAAAAAAAGACTGACCGTGGATCGGAGCTGCTGCACAAGGTCCTGCTCCATCCTCATCAAAGCAGTATTCTTCTCATTCAAAGCTGCAGTCCTCTGCTCGTGTTCCAACTGAAGCATAGACCCATCACCACACAGTTCAGTACAATGGCTTATATAATGCATTTTACACTACTGAACCATGTTTTACTCTATCTAAACAAGGAGACGATTAAAAGATACTATCCTGTACCATGTGAAAACACGACATTACCTGCTGTCTGTTATTCTCCTCCTGCAACAACTTCTGCAAATTTTTCTCACTGTTTCAAAACATGTACACAAGACTATATATAACATTATAAAAACATGTATGTTAGAAGAATATTTTTTTGCAAATGACAGGATTAATTTCTCACTGCTCTTTGTAGGTTTTCTTGTATCCAGTTTGTTCCTCATCAGAATCTTCAGGCTCTTCTTCAACTGTACAATTCCTGAGAATAGCAAATAATTACCAGACACATGCATGAACACAGAGAGAGAGAGAGATATTCAGACAAAGATACACAAACATACCTGAATTGTGGGTCGAGGTTCATGTGGCAGAACCACTTTTTAGGGAGTAATTTCCCATCAATGCAATCTGGGAGTTTCCGCCACTTGAGACAATCATCACATTGAACCCAGGTTTGATCTGGCCGCTTCCTGCAAGTCCACATAAGCACACAAATCACTTTCAGACGTCAACAACACAATGTGATGAGACTTTATTTACTGGGCCAGATAGAGCATGGGGCACATGAACTAGACTCAAATCAAACACAGTACCACAGACAATACAGAAGCATCAGTTCCACCAGGTTAGTGTATAAACATAAACAGGAGTCTATAAATGAAATATTCAGTGAAAGATTTCCTTCCATATTTCACCTGATGCTGATAAGAGACAAAGTCTAAAGTAGAGTTATGTGCAGGATTGTTTCTTTTCATCCAAATCATGCTGCTCTTGTAGTTTTTTCTGCCTGATATCAACATTAGTTGTTTTTTTTTCTCAAAATATAAACAGATAAGTAATGTAAACAACCCTGAGATACTTGATTTGTGTCAACAGGAGCTCAAGACTTTTAATAGAGTTGTACTAAACGTTACTAGAAATGTATTTCACACCTGACCATTTACTCCTGCTCCCGTGAGTAGTTTGCTATGCAGGTGTGTGTGTGTGTGTGTGTGTGTGTGCGTGCATGCGTGTGCATGCATTTTAAAACTTACGCAGTATCTTCAAATGCTTGAGTGCAGTTTTTATATCGATAACGGACTTCCTTCCAATATTCCTCAAGCTTATTACCTACATTCTGCAGGAGTTTCCTGCACAGACACAAAGAACATCCTTACACACAACCCACAGTCTGGCATCCACCAAAATCTTGCCATCTATCAAAACTAGATGACCAGGATAGAAGACTCTTGGTCATAAAGGCCACCAGGAACCACATGTCAAAACTAAAAGACCTACAGGATTTCATGGCCAACAGAGGGAAACCTGTGAATCACACAACAATATGAAAGATATTGCACAGAGTTGGCCTGTGGGCAAGAAGAAAGCCATTTCTCAAAAAGGTCCATCTGATGTGCCATAATCTTCTCTTCTCTCTCTGCTATTCCTCCTCCTGATATTTCCTCCCCTATCACTGATTGTTCTATCTTTTTCAATGCTTTGAGTTTGTCTGTTATCATTCTGCTCATATAATTGCCATTTTGTTTTCTGTGTCTCCTGTCTGTCATGTTTTCTTTTGGTTCATTTGCTTCTCTTTCCATGTCGTGCCATTACTTTGTAAAGTGTCCTTGGGTTGGTGAAAGGTGCTATATAAATAAAACTTGGTGTTGTTATTGTTGAATGAGGTGAATGTTCTTGAGTGGCTTAGTCAAAGCCCTGACTACAGTAAATCCAATTGAAAATCACTAATGTCTTGAAGGTTGCTGTCTAGAAAATCAACAACCTTTTCCCTTGAACAGGTCTGCAAAGAGGAGTAGGGAAAGAACCCCAGAAAAACTGGTACCTGAAAATGTTTAGTCAAGTCTTTTGTTAATCGCTTTTTATTTGGAAAAAGAGCAGATCTGGATGGCTCTAAAGCATGGAATGTTTTGGTAAACTGGGATGTATGGATGCTACTCAGTCTGGTTCCTCTCAAGGTTTCTTCCTCATGTCATCTCACAGACATGCCACAGTCACCACAGGCTTCCTCATTCGGGAACAAGAATTTTATTCGGGATAAATTTATTAGTTCATAAGTTTAAAATCTTTATTTTTCTGTAAAGCTGCTTTGTGACAATGTCTACTGTTGAAAGCACTATACAAATAAACTGACTTAACTTCACTTGACTATCTGCAGTTGCTGCCAAAGGTGCCTCTACGTAATACTGACTCTGGGGGGTATATACTTAAGAATTGAGGAAATTTCAGTTGTGTCAAATAAAATGTACATACTGTACCTGTACAGCATTCCTACTTGCTTTCCAAGAGGGCAGGGCACCAATGATTATTAGGGGCAATTGTGCGAGCATCTAGGGCAGTTTTGCGTGCATCACTACAGACAAAGAATCTATCATGCAAAATTAGCCATACTGAGCAACTATGCAAGGTAGATTAGTATTGTAAAATAAAGTAAGCAAATCTGAAACTTCTTAGTTAACCAGTTTAATGTAATGCTTCATAATGTCACATCCGCGCATGTTGGCACTTGGTGCACCTTGAACTGTCACTCTCATCCACACACATCTGCCCTGTAAGCGAGCAGCATGTGCCTGCAAGGACTAATTACTATACACCTGTTCTTGATCAGAGTGCAATCACAGTGCGCACATACAGTGGTGCTTGAAAGTTTGTAAACCCTTATAACACTTGGTCATTTATTTATTGAGGAAAATGATCCAATATTACATATTTGTGAGTGGCAAAAGTATGTGAACCTTTGCTTTCAGTATCTGGTGTGACCCCCTTGTGCAGCAATAACTGCAACTAAATGTTTCCG